>NC_088882.1:8946606-9025414 GCF_032884065.1 Artemia franciscana
GCAAGATCCGACAAATACAGATAAATTTTCCAGCATGAGTTCAATCTCAGGTTTTTCCGTCCCAAAAAAGACCAATGTGACAAGTGTGTTGCGATGGAAAATGCTAGCCCTCAGATGAAAGAACAGTTGACTATACAGCACAGTGAGCACATCAGAAACAAGGAAGAAAGTCGAAAGTTTATGGCAGAGGAACAAGAGAGAGGAAAGATGGACCCTGAAAGGATTATCATAGCGTGCTTTGACTTGCAAAAGGTCCTACAGTGTCCGGGTGGAGAAGTTTCTGCTTATTACTATAAGTCGAAACTTGACTGTTACAATCTCACTTATCAGTTCTGCTGGACCAATAGCCCCAGCTTTTCTGCTTGAGATACGGCACCAAGAGTGCCGTCTTAGCAACGTCTGTAGCTTGTTGATGGTGGAATTTATATGAAGAACGTAGACATGAGCAATAACTTTTATATGAACTACAAAAATTCTGTCTATAATGTTCTGGTAGCCTGCTAGCGCCACCCCTTGAGAAATGAAACAAAAATTGCCATTTTAGCGCCATATGGCACTCGTAGATTTGAAGGAGTCATTAAGCATCTCTGTGATGGTCTGGCCTGTTGAAAAAAAAGAAAAAAAAAGAAAAAAAAGAAAAAAAAAGAAAAAAAAGAAAAAAAAACGGGAGACAGATCAGTGCTGCTTATACAAAAATGTGGTTTTCTTTTTTGTTTAAGGAGGGGGAGTGTAATTTCCCTGTATAATGCTTTTAATAGTAGTACGCTTTTAATTTTAATCTGACGGCGTTTTTCAGGAGCTAGAGGCTTTTTTCGAAATCATCATAAATTGTTTTTCGGAATAAACTTTTCCTTTTAAGACGAACCAAAAAACCTCTACGAACCTCTACGTAGCCACCCCACCCCCTGGTAAAGAAGTCGAATCCAAAAGCAAAGATGAAGAAGATCATTGAATATGAACCCCTTTTTTTACTTCTTTTTTTATGTATCTGTAGTAAAATTTTGATGATGTACAGACACTATCATTTTCAAATGCCGCCAACCACTTCGAGAAGAAAGACGACTTGCAAAAAGACAAAAAATGTGAACCTAATTGTGAACCAAGATCCTTCCCCTGGACATAAAAAAAAACTTTTTTACTTATTTTCTATGCTATTTTACCTTTTTCTTTGCCTCCTTTGCTTATACCCCGCTTTTGTTCCCTTAGCGGGTTAAAAATAAATTATTAGGCTATTATTATCAGATTATATTCTATTCAGAACCTTTATTAAGATAAGACACAATTCGAATTGTCTTAACTGATCAACTTTTTCGTGAAACCTGGAAGAATATAGAATTGTAGCATAAATCTGTCCAAAAAAGCATAATTTTGGGCTCAAAGAAGCATAATCTTCTCCGCCCGATCTGGCAATGACTTTTAATCTTTCTGAAATATTGTTCCAATCATTCTAACAAAATTCCTTCTGATGAAATATTTGAGCTCTTTGCGTGCTCCCATTCAGAGGATCCAGTGTTAGCCAGATCCGATGTGGGAGCTCTCCAAAAATTGTTAACAAACTGAAAGAATCTATCTTCAGATAATAGATGATCTTCCCATCAATTTAAATTTTTTCCTTTAAATCATTTGGCTCAGAAACAAGCCTTACATAAAAATATAATTGTTTACATAAAGGACTAAAATTATACTATTAATCATTTTAAATATTTATAAAATCTTTATCATAGACGAAAAAGTATTTTTAAAGTTTTAATAATGTGCTGTATGTCAAGCAAATTAATTTGTCAAATTTTAGATTTCGAATTCATAGTCGTATTTGACCAAAAAAGGTGAGGAATGCTTCTCTAATGAAATTTTTTTTTTTAAACTTTAATTCTATGAAATTGATTCACTTAAAAGAGGACTAGATCTATAAGTATTCATTGGAATGAACCTCTAAAATCAATCATTATTGTAAATGAAACGTAGGAGGGGGGGTGGTGGCTAAAATATACGATTCAAAATCTAAGAGACAAACTTTTCTGTTTTGTCAACATAAATGTAAATTTTGTTTATTTTTCCAACGAAACTACGGAGAAATGGAGCATTTTAGTAGATATACAAATACACATTTTTGGAATCAAGGGGAGCCGGTGGTTATAGGCATTTACCTCGCCCCCTCCCTGGAAAACAACCTCCCCGACAGAAAATGTCTCCCTGGAATATACCCCTCCCGAAAATACCCCCTTGGAAATTATCCCCAGCAGAAAATACCCCTAAGTAAAAATCCCCCTTGGAAAATTTCCTCTCTCGGAAAGTACCCCCTCATGGAAGATACATCTTCGCTGAAAAAAAAATATTCCTAAAATTTTTTCCTACTGGAAATTCCTCAGACAATCCCTTCTCCCTGCAGGAAACTCCACCGCGAAAAATGTCCGTATATTTCACAATAACAAATACTATCTATATGCAATGAACAAATTACTAAACTTAGAAAGGTACTTGAACTCCTACAATAGGGTTCTATCATTGTGTTGTATGTAGTTAGGGAGAGAGCAGTTTCATACCAAAACATCCCAGTAAAAAAAAAAAGTGCGAGATGCCTACTTTTGCTCTTAAATGTTGATAATAGAAGAAGAGAGAGAAAATTGAAAGGCCTTTTATGCACTTTGATTCTCGAATCATAAACAAATAAATATCTTTGAGCTATCTTATTTCACACAAGATGTAACATACAAAGCTTTTTGCTGAAAAATTGCAAGAGCTAGGGGTACTGGGATATTGGTAGGGCTGTGGACCAACTTTATAATATGGAAAACCTGTCTTTCTAAAAAAAAAAGGAATGGAAAGGGCAGCGGGGATGTTTGAAAGACTGTGTGCCAACTTTAAGCTTTCACGGGTACTTCTAACAATCCATTTATGATTCCTTTTTGAACCAGGTGCCACGCGTTAACCAGCAAAGTCTGAATTATACACCACTTTGGAAAATCTACTGCTGCATCCATCTATTCCACCAAAGGTCCTTAGTTTCCCTGAAATAATAAACTTTGTCTTTCGACCTCTGTCGGAACCTCATAGCAATATGAAAAAATCCAACATAAAAAAAGCGAAGTTTACATACATGGCGGCCATACAGCATGCACAGTATGTATTTCTCTTTTAGCGAATTATATTTTTATATGACAAATATCTGTGGCTCTGCAATCGATTTGAATCCTTGCCTTAGCTGCTAGGTAATATAACCTCTACAAATGCGTTACTTATGGTTTCTTCGTAAGCATTTATTCATTTCTCTATTGTTTTTGGAGAAGAATCTTTTATCATGGATGCAGCGGTAGCTGCAACCTAGTATAGAGCAAACCACAGCCCATAGTAACCAAAAATTAGAAAATATATTTGATAAAACTGCCTAGTGAAATAAAATTGCCATCTTACATTGACTCAGGAATAGTAAATATTTTTTTGGTTCGTCTTAAAAGGAAAAGTTTATTCCGAAAAACAATTTATGATGATTTCGAAAAAAGCCTCTAGCTCCTGAAAAACGCCGTCAGATAAAAATTAAAAGCGTACTACTATTAAAAGCATTATACAGGGAAATTACAGTCCCCCTCCTTAAACAAAAAAGAGAACCACATTTTTGTATAAGCAGCACTGATCTGTCTCCCGTTTTTTTTTCTTTTTTTTCTTTTTTTTTTCTTTTTTTTTCTTTTTTTTTTCTTTTTTTTCAACAGGCCAGACCATCACAGAGATGCTTAATGACTCCTTCAAATCTACGAGTGCCATATGGCGCTAAAATGGCAATTTTTGTTTCATTTCTCAAGGGGTGGCGCTAGCAGGCTACCAGAACATTATAGACAGAATTTTTGTAGTTCATATAAAAGTTATTGCTCATGTCTACGTTCTTCATATAAATTCCACCATCAACAAGCTACAGACGTTGCTAAGACGGCACTCTTGGTGCCGTATCTCAAGCAGAAAAGCTATATACTTTTTTTTATTATCAATTTTACCATTTATAAGTGCGATATAGCACGGAAAAGAACACTTCTGGTGCCACTTCTAAAGTGAAAAAGCTTTGAACCACAAAACAGGTACTATTGTAATAGTTAGGTTCCAGAACCCTTAACTGGAGGTTTAGAAGAACCCCTCCTAGCCCCCTTGGTAATTTTTGTAAATCGTCTGCTCATCAGTAAGCTACTGAAACATTAGATTGCTACCACACAATCGTAGATAGATGTTTAATAGCTCAGTTAAAGGCTATTAATTGTATCGAATAGGTTTTTAAAAATTCTGCCATCCATTAAATTTCACAGATTTCAATGTTAACTAGTTTCTGGGGAGAATTTGCAATGAGCTCTTTGTCATGTCTGAAGCATTAGCTGCGACCTAGTAATGAGCAAGCCAGTTCAAGTTTTAAAAATAAGAGGCCGCTATTTAGATGTTTAAGGTGAATTAAAAGATAGCGAAAGAAATGGTCAGAAATTATTCCGTATATGCAAAGGGTTGTCCCCTCCTCAACGCTTCGCTCTTTACACTAAAGTTTGACTCTTTCTCACAATTCTACTTTTTAAAACAATATGCAACTTTACTTTACAGAGCGAGGCATTTAGGAGGGGACAACCCATTTCACATACGGAATAATTCCGTTCGTTTTAAGTTTTAATGTCGCTCCTTACTTGCAGTTAAAAAAACTTGTTTTTTTTTTAATTTGATTTCTGAACGTTTTTGATTTTGGCTCACCACACATAAATAACTAAACCAAAATTTGCATATCAAGTTTTCTTGCTAAATGGCATTCTCAGTTTTGATTGGATGATTTTGATTAAAAATGAGGTAGGGGAAGAGGCCTAGTTGCCTTCGACTTTTTAGTTACTTAAAAGTGCAACTAGTTTTTTTTTTACGAACGTTTTTGTTAAAAATAAACATACGCACCTTACGAATTAACTTACGTAACGAACTTCTATATTTGAGGTTTTTTGTTACGTATATGAGGGGTTTTGCCCCCCTTTCACTGCCTCACTCTTTACTCTAAAGCTTGAATCTTGTCCCAAATCCTTAAGAATAACCCCTGAATCACAAAGGTCGTAGAATAAGAAGTCGAAACTACTAAAAATGCTTTATTGTAAATAGCAAGGTATTGTGGAGGAGATTAAACCCCTTATATACGTAATATTCTATGGTCGTTTTAAGTTTTAATGCTACTCATTACTTCCAGTTGAAAAAAAATATATATTTTCTCATTTTTTTTTATAATAATACTAGAAAATCCTGCACCCCCATCATGGGAATTCTCTTCCCTCGTGATAAATTCCTCCATGGAAAGATCCTACCATGTGCCCCTCCCGACCCAAACCCCGCCCCAACGCAAAAAAATCTCCCTGAAAGCGTATGTACACTTCACAATAGCCATTACTATGCTTAACCAATGGTCAAAGTTTGTAACTTGCAGCCCCTCCCCCCGGGACTCTGGGGGATTATGTATTCCCCAAAGAAAAAGATACTAAATTTTTGACTATACTGAGCAGAATGGCTATCTCAAAATTTTGATCTAGTGATTTTGGGAATAAAATGAGCATGGGAGGGGGCCAAAGTGCCCTCCGATTTTTTGGTCGCTTGAAAAGGGCACTAGAAATTTTAATTTCTTCTAGAATGAGCCCTCTCTCGACATTTTAGGACCACTTGGTCGATATGATCACCCCAGGGAAACATGAAAAAAAAAAAAAAAAAAAAAAACAAATCGACACAAATCTGTGATCTGTCTTCTGGCTAAAAAAAAAAAACAACAAAAAACAAAATTCTACGTTGTTGTAGATAGGAGCTTGAAACTTCTATGGTAGTGTTCTCTGATACGCTGAATCTGATGGTGTGATTTTGTTAAGATTCTAATACTTTTAGTGGGTGTTTTCCCCTATTTTCTAAAATAAGGAAAATATTCTTAGGCCTTTAACTTTTGATGGGCAAGACTAAACTTGATGAAACTTATATATTTAAAATCAGAATTAAAAAATAATTCTTTTGATGTAACTATTGGTATCAAAATGCCGTTTTTTAGAGTTTCGGTTACTATTGAGCCGGGTCGCTCCTTACTACAGTTTGTTACCACGAACGGTTTCCTTTTTTCCCCAGGGGTGATATTATCGACCCAATGGTCCTAGAATGTTGCGAGAAGGCCCATTCTAATGGAAATTAAGAGTTCTATTGCTTTTTTCATGTGACAAAAAATCGGTGGTCTCCCAGGCTCCCTCCCTCGCTCATTTTTCCCAAAGTCACCAGATCAAAATTTTGAGATAGCCATTTTGTTCAGCATAGTCGAAAAATCTAATAACTATGTCTTCCTTTCACGCTAATTTTTCCCAAAGTCACCAGATCAAAATTTTGAGAGAGCCATTTTGTTCAGCATAGTCAAAAAATTTAATGACTATGTCTTTGAAGACGACTTAATCCGCCAAAGTCTCTGGAGGAAGGGCTGCAAGTTATACCACGATCCCCCTGGGAATAGGTCTCAGTTATAAAATTTGCCCATTGCTTGCGTATCCTATTATAGTAAAGTATATATAAATTTATGAGTGGGGGGGATTTTCTGCTAGGGAAATTTTTCACGGTGAGAATTTTCCATGGGAGGTAAGCTTCTAGGAGGTGAATTTTTAATGATAAATTTTACACTGGGGCACTTAGATTGTAAATTTTACAATCTCGACTATTGAATTTCCATCGTACCTGAATATTCGGCCTTGGATGAATAATTTGTCACCTCGTAACTTTGCATCACGGCCGTCATTTTGCGCAAGAGTCAACAATTCCTTTAAATGTTTACGGGCCTCCCTTTGTACAGCTGTGTAATCCGGGGCCACCGATAAACCAAACCTTCTTAATACGGAGCTGTTTCTTAAAATATAGTCTCTGATCTCAACCGAGTTTAGCTTTACTACTATCGGCCCTGATTTCAATCTAAAAATGTCACGTATATCACTTCGATTTATTCCGAGAGACGGCATAGTACGATTTAATAATCCCATTATTTTTTGCTTCAGAGTGTAATCGCCGAGTTGTTGAGCGGTGTAATTATAGAAGATTAAATTCGTTCTTTTCTGATCTGCTTCGAGTTTGTTGGCTCGTTCATACGAGACTGCTAGGTTAGATTTCACACTTTCCAGCTTTTTTTAATTTCATCATTTGTCTTAGCATTGTTAGATAACTGCGTAATAATGCTACTTAACTGTACTTGTATGGCATCAATGCTATCCGAAAGTTCAGGAATCGTATTAACTTTCTGCGAAAGCACCGGTAATAAATCCAGTTTAAAATTAATTTCTTGCAAGAACTGGGCACTTCGCATTTTCTCGGCCTCTCGTTTTTGGTCTGCCATTTACACCCTTATAAACTTATCAAAGTGCAAAATGTAAAACCTTTATCACTCCTTGATTTGATCCAGTATTGTTAATTAGCAATAAGACTTTTTTTTTCACCATTCGAAAAAAATCACAATATTGGCTCAAAGCCACGTAGGAGAGAAACGTTATTTCAATCTTGGTTTAAACTAGTTAGTTACACAATTTGTCTAAATGTAAGCATGGATGTTATCCGAAAGAAATGAAATCTGATTTTGTTGTTAACTCCTTGAACTCTGAATGAAAACTGAGTTTTCTTCCCCATATATTTATTTTTCTTTTTTCATCCTTGTTACTTCGTGGTATTATATAGCAAATCAGAAATTTTGATACCAATAGCAACATCAAAAGTATTCAGGAATTTCTGGACGTTTTTGAATTAATGCATGTTTTAATCTTGGCTCTCCGCACATAAATAATTAAAACAAAATTTACATATTAATCAATTCTAATTAATCGGAAGATTTTGAGAAAAAAGAAGCGAAGGAGGAGGCCTAGTTGCCCTCCAAGTTTTTGATTACTTAAAACAGCAACTAGAACTTTTAATTTTTTACAAACGTTTTCATTGGTAAAAAATATACGTAACTTACGAATTAACTTACGTAACGAACTTCTATATTCGTATGTTTTTATTGCGTATATGAGGGGTTCAACCCTCGTCGATACCTCGCTCTTTACACTAAAGCTTAGATTGTGTCCCAATTCCTTAAGAATGACCTCTGAATCACAAAGGCCGTAGAATAAATAGTTGACATTACTAAAAATACTTTAGCGGAAAGAGTGAGGTATAATGAGGAGGTAAACCCCTCATATGCGTAATAAGTTTTGTTCGTTTTAAGTTTTAATGCTGCTCCTTACTTTCAGTAGAAAAAACTTTTCATACTTATTTTTTCATTGTTTTTTTTTCAAATAAAGCTAGAAAATTCTCTTTTACCATGAGAAGTCTATCCATGGAAATATCCTCCCACATAACCCCACCTCCCTCAACTCTCTCCCCTAAACCAAAAAAAATCCCCCTGAAAACGTCTGTATACTTCCCAGTAACCAATACTATATGTAAACATAGGTCAAAGTTTTCAGCTTGCAGACCCTCCCATGGGGACTGTGGGGGAGTAAGTCGTCCTTAAAGACATATTTAGTAGGTTTTTCGACTATGGTGAATAAAAAGGCTATGTCAGAATTTTGATCTGGTGACTTTGGGGAAAAATGAGCGTGGGAGGGGGCTAGATGCCCTCCAATTTGTTGGTCACTTAAAAAGGGCACTAGAACTTTTTATTTCCGTTAGAATGAGCCCTCTCGCAAGATTGTAGGACCACTCAGTCGATACGATCACCCCTGGGGAAAAAAACACAAAAAAACAAAAGACAAGAAAACAAATAAACACGCATCCGTGATCCGTCTTGTGGCAATAAAAATGCAAAATTCCGCATTTTTGTAGATGGGAGCTATAAACTTGTACTGTAGGATTCCCTGATACACTACATTTGATGGTGTGATTTTCGATTAAGATCTATGACTTTTAAGGGATGTTTTCCCCTATTTTCTAAAATAGGACACATTTTCTCAGGCTCATAACTTTTGATGGGTAAGTCTAAACTTAATGAAAATTGTATGCTTAAAATCAGCATTAAAATGTGATCCTTTTGATGTAACTATTGCTGTAAAAATTCCATTTTTTAGTTTTGGGTACTATTAAGCCGGCTCGCTCCTTAATACAGATCGTTACCACAAACTGTTTGATAAATGAAATTACAGAGGGCGTTTGACCCGCCCTCTCCTGAAACGTTTGTCCGACTCGCAAAAACGTAACAAAAACGAATATAAACAAATTTTTGATGTAAATAAGTTTTTTTGTAAACACCCTACCCCCCAAAAATAATTATTTTTTACTCCCCCCTACAAGAAATATCCTGGATACGGCCCTGCCAGCGGTCCAGGGGCAGATTTTGTTTTGTTTTGATGTCTTTGGCACTTTTAATATATAGATGCCGTTATATTCTTGTTTTGCAGGAAGATATGACAACTATAATGAATATTTAAAATCAACCAGTTCGTGGTAACGAACTGTAGTAAGAAGCAACCCGGCTCAATAGTAACCGAAACTCTAAAAAATAGAATTTTGATACCAAAAGTTACATCAAAAGAATTGCACTTTAATGCTGATTTTAAATATACAAGTTTCATCAAGGACAGTTATACCCATCAAAAGTTACGAGCCTGAGAAAATTTGCCTCAGTTTAGAAAACAGGGGGAAACACCCCCTAAAAGTCATACAATCTTAATGAAAATAACACCATCAGATTCAGCGTATCAGAAAACCGTATTGTAGAAGTTTCAATTGTTTATTATTTTTTTCCCCCAGGGGTTACCGTATCGACCCAATGGACCTAGAATGTCGAGTGAGGGCTCAGTCTAACGGAAGTCAAAAGTTCTAGTTCCCTTTCTAAGCGATCAAAAAAATTGGAGGGCAACTAGGGCCCTTCCCATGCTCATTTTGCCAAAGTCACCGGATCAAAATTCTGAGATAGCCATTTTATTCAATGCAGTGGAAAAACCTAATAACTATGTGTTTGGGGACGGCTTACTCCCCCACAGTCCCCGTGGGAGGGGCTACAAGTTACAAGCTTTAACCAGTGTTTACAGATAGTACAGACGCTTTCAGAGGATTTTTTTGGCTGGGGGGGAGGGGTTGAGGGGAGGGGGTTATTCGGGGGGAGTTTTCCATGGAGGAATTTGTCAATCGGGAAAGAAAATTTCCATGAAGGGGGCACATGATTTCTTAGCATATTTTAAAAGAACAATGAAAAAATAAATATGAAAAAGTTTGTTCAACTGAAACTAAGGAGCAGCATTAAAACTTAAACCAAGCAGAAATTATTACGCATAGGAGGGGTTCACCTCCTCCTAAAACCTCGCTCTTTACGCTAAAGTAATTTTATCAATTTCAACAATTTATTCTACTGCTTTTGAGATTCGGGGGTCATTCTTAAGGAATTGGGACAAATTTAAGCTTTAGTATAAAGAGTGTGGTAATGACGATGGCGTGACCCCCCTCATATACTTAATAAATACATACGAATGAAGAAGTTTGTTATGTAAGTTACGTATATTTTTACTAATAAAAACGTTCGTAAAAATAAAAGTTCTTGTTGCCTTTTTAAATAACCAAACAATTGGAGGTCTACTGCCTCGCTCATTTTTTCTCAAAATCGTCTGATGAAAACTATGAGAAAGGCATTTAGCCATAAAAATAAATTAATATGCAAATTTCATTTTAATTACTCATGTGTGGAGAAACAAAATAAAAACATGCATTAATTCAAAAACGTTCAGAAATCAAATAAATAGAGCAAGTTTTTTAACTGAAAGTAAGGAGTGATATTAGAACTTAAAACGAACAGAAATTACTTCGTATATGAAAGGGGCTGTTCCCTCCTCAACGCCCCATTCTTTACACTAAAGTTTAAAGTTTTTTACTGTTTTAAAAAGTAAAATTGAGAGAAACAGTCAAACTTGAGCGTAAAGAGTGGGGCGTTGATGACGGAACAGCCTCTTTCATACACGGAGTAAATTCTGATCGTTCTAAGTTTTAATATCGCTCCTTACTTTCAGTTAAGATAACTTTTTTTTTATTTAATCCTCTTATTCCAGCGCATCAAAGAGGTGATGGGATGTATTTTTTCTTAAATGTTTTTCTAGCTTGTACAAATGAATAGGAAAAAAAAATACTTGCATACTTTTTATAACCCCCTGAAAAAATTCTTTTGTAACACCCTCCTTCCGAAAAAATATCCTGGATTCATTGCAAACTCATTTTAAATAGACCTTATACTCTAAATTCTCCACCCACGCGACACATTCATGCATCCCACCTTCCAAGTAACAAATACTAGCCTATATATTAACAATAAACAAATTTCGTAACTTAAATACCTTTCCCCAAAGGCTTTTCCCCCAATTCTTGTAAAACCTTTAAAGAATAAATTTAATACAAACTTCTGTTTTCAAAATTTTATTTGTTGGGTTCATCATAAATTCATTTGTGATCGTAAACGGAATTTACTTCTTGAAATGACGCAGATTAACAATAGTTTGTTGTCATTTCCTGTAATGTTATCACGTTATGGATCTCATTATAAATTCATTTTTTTGCTGGATAGCGACCGAAAACAATCTTTTTCAATTTTAGTGTCGTCTGAGTAAAAAAAAAAGGTAGAGTACGGCCTTAGACTTTAAAGTCCCTACCGGTGCTGCTGATCTCCGTTTCTTGGCCCTACAGCCAGGAAGTGAAATGGGGGGTTGGGGGCCAACCATCCTGTGATTTCGCACACCCGTCCTGTTCACCTTCCCAGATTTCTCCAGGTACTCATTTAGAGCTGGGTTGACTCTGGCTGAGATTACAGAGTCACGGCACTGACCCCCGTCCCAAACTACTTAATTGGGTAAACTAGTATTCAAACCCTCGCCGTCTAGGACAGAGTAACTAACTAAATTTTAGTGTTGGTAATTTAAACTTAAAATTTGAAAGTGAGGACGGACAGAATATTTTTCAAAAGAAAGTCAGGACCAACATTAGAATTAAAAACGAACATAAATTAGTGTATTACGTGAGGGGAGGGTGCTCTACATTGCTCCCTTATTATAAATAGGCTAATAGGCCTTAGCGTTTCTCAAAGTGTTTAAACAATGATTTTTATTATCCGTTCGGGGGGGGGGGGGTATTTATGCCCGGGAAATATCCCATGGCTGATTGATCTCCGATCACTTTTGACTTTTAAAAAAAGGACTAGGCCTACTTTTTTCTGCAAAAAAGTTTTTCTGTTTTTCTTAAGTGGGAAAGAATAAAGAAGTTTGGGCGTTAGCTAAATATAAAAAACGTTGTATGTGACAATTTGAAAAAGAACCACCAAACATTCAGGTACTTCATAAAATTCTCAGTGGAAAAAAGTCCTGTGAGAGAAATTTTTCATTAGGGGGGAGAGGGTTTTCCAAAAATATTTGCCGCACGTTGGGGTCCCTTTTGATCTGAAAAGGATCACAATTTAAGTGAAAACAGATCTTTCTTCAAATATAGGAGTAGGCTATTTTTCAGGTGGAATCGTAGACTATGAAAAACAATTCTGGAAGGAATACACAAGTAGTTTTTGTTATCAAAATCTTCCAATAAAATTTTGAGATAGCCAGTTTGTTTGAAAAAGTCAAAATATAAGATAAAAAAAAACTTTGGGGTCAGCATACCACCCCCTCCTTCCCCGGTCTTTGGACAAGGGTCGTAACCTATGCCCTCGGGACATATAGAGCTTTTTTATAGAAGAGGTGGTCGTATAAGCTTTGGAAGGGACTCGAATGATTAGAAATTAAAGGTTTTAACTTCGTTTTTAAGCCTAGAAGGTGATCCAATGGCAAATAGCCCCCCTTCTAAACCCTCTTTTCCCAAAAAACATCCGATAAAAATTTGTTATTTAGCTGTTTTGTGCAAAATAGACCAAAGATCATACAAACAAAAGAACAATAAGGATAAAGTATCCCCCCAAATCCCGGGGGCCTATAAGATTTTATTGAAGGGATGGTCGTATAAGCTTTAAGGGGGACTCATTTGATTTTAAATTGGAATTCTAGTGCGCTCATTAAGAGTCGAAGGTGATCGGATAGCAGCTATATTCCTACCTCAAAGCACTTTCTCCCAAATGCGTCCAATCAAAACTTTGTTATAGCCATTCTGTTCAAAATATTTTGAAGATCAGACAACGAAAACTCTAGGTTCGACATTCCCCCCCCCCTCCCCCTCAGAGTCTTGGGGCAATTGTTGTAAGTTTTTCTGAGGGGGCATCTAAGATATAAAGTAAGGAGTGGTTGTATAAATTTTAGAGATAGCTCATTTGATTGGAAATTGGAAGCTCTAGTTAGCTTTTAAGAGTCAACAAAAGTGATCGAGGGTATATCCCCCTCCCAAACCATTAAAATGAATCTGGTCAAAATTTTGAAATACCATGAAGTTTGAAATAGTCCAAAGATCAAATGACAAACTACTCGGGTTCAACATACTCCCCTCCAGCCGAGGGGAAGATTTTTAACTTATGCCCATGGGGAAAAGGTTTTTCCGTAATAGGTTGTCATATACACTTCAAAGGCGACTTAAAATGACTAGAAACTGAAAGATCTAGTTTCCTAATTTTGGGCTATTTATTCAGAAAAGAGGGCACACTTGATTCTTGATCTCCTGGATGCGTTGCTAGCTGTGCAATACGATTATTGAAAACAGGGCTATCGATAGTAGATTGTGCACAGCCATCCCTGTCTACCCCCTAGCATCAAACCCGACCTCCGAATATCCTCCCATTTGCCGCACAAACGGGAGGATAGCGATATATGCTGATTGTGAGAGGCTGTGGGAAATGGCTTTTATCTACGGAACTTGCATATTGTTACTTTGATACTTTGTTTACTTTGATACTTGGATTTAGTAAGTTACTTAGCAACATTGGTTTACGGTGCAAGGACTGTAAGTTATGCAAGTTGCTTACTGTTACTTTGATACCTTGTTTACTTTGATATTTTTTTACTTGTTTTTGTTTTTACTTTGGTATTGTTACTTTGATACTAGTTTTGAAACTTTGATGAAAGTTTGATGATGAAAAGAAAAATGATTTTGAAATTAGGAATTCTTTAAAACTTGAAAGTTTTTGCAATAATAAATGATAAAAATTAAATAAAGAAAAACTTTCCGAAAAAGAAGTTTTCAAAAAAAATTTAAGGCCAGAAACTTAAAATCATCAGATAAAAACACCTGTTAAAACTCAAACTCAAAAAGACCGGAAATTAATATTAAAGAACAAATGAAACCCAGCAGCAATTAAATAAACAGTCATAGAAAAAAACATACAACAAGTTCTAGTATAATGAATAAATAAATCTCAAAACGATTAATGCTTAAATTGAATATACAAATAAAGTTTAAAACGAAAAAAAATATTTTGGTATTGAAGTATAAATGAAACCAACAACGAACATAAATTAACTAGACAATCAGTGCAAACAAACATACAATATATACTAATATAAATGAATAAATAAATTTTAAAACGCGTTGAACTTAAATTGAATATGCAGATTGAGCTTGAAACGAACAAAAATCACTACAAGGAAAAGTTTGAGTATTGCCTCTTTCTCTCACTATAAAAGTCCGACACCTACTGCGTCATTGGCATTTTACTGAAAACGAATTATATTGCATATTTTTTCTTTTGTACTTAAAACAAACATTAAAATGACACTAAAATTTTGAACCGATGAGCTTTCAGCAATTAATATCCTTATAACTCAAACATTCCCTTTTACTGTATTAGATCTTTCCAAGACTCTTCAAGACAAATGTAATTTCACTACAAACAAGACTTTGGATTCTGCCCCCCTTCCTTTACTGTAAAACCCTAAAGCCTAATACGTCATTGGAGCTTCACTGAAAACGAATTATATCACAAATATTTTCTTTTCCAGTTATTACAGCATTGGAAGTGAAAATAAAAATGACAAAGAAATAAAATCTTGAAATGATGATCATTCAACAACTAATATCATTATATGTCAACTATTCAATTTGATTTTACCCGTTCTTTTCAAGACTGTTCAAGACACATATAGTTTTCAATAAAGGACCAATGACTCAATAGGCTTCAGCCTTTGATATTGAGAGAAGGAGGAGATACCCGAACTCTTGTTTGTAGTAACTTTTGTTCGGTTTAAGCTTGATTTGCATATCCGATTAAATTGCACTCGATTTGATATTTATTAATTCATTCATATTAGCATCTATTGTGTGTTCAGGGCTGCTAATTTTTTTTTTTAGGAGTGTGTCATATTTTTTCCGAAAATGTGCTTTTTGTGTCATCTCAGATTCCATAATGTGTCATAAAATGTGTCATATATTTCTGCTACAAGTGGTATCATATTTAATTGTCAAATCTTTATTTAGAGTTTTGAATATATAATCTTTTCCAAATCAGTTGAAAAACGAGTAAACTTAACCTTATCCTATTATCTTGAGATCACGACCTTTTTATGGCGTCACGAAAGAAATGGAAACATTCGATTAAATTAATGTTATACTAAATGAATTTGCGTTTGGGCGGCCAACGTGGCAAGTGTACATTTATAGAAGTTTTACGGACAATCAATTCTGACAGTAAATTGAAAATAGACTTTTCGGATGACGTCCTAATCGTAATCGGCTCTATACGTAATCGGCTAAGCTTTTTATTTACTAAATATGTAAGCTATTCAACCAGCTTCAATCTAGTATTTTTTGTCATATTTGTTGGTGCCTTTTTAAGCCAGATGGATTATTCTGAAGGAAAGACATCTGTGGAAATTTATAATCTTGTCCGAGATGGGATACCCCTCCTCTACTCCTAAAGTTGGGAGTTGCTGCTTATGCATACAGCTTTTGTAAACTGCATGCTGCTTACTTTTTATTACTAAGAAAGTACCAGTTGGCTATATCAAATACTCAATCAAGAAGCCAATTAAGCTCAGATATTCAGCGTGCATTTTGATTTGAAATTTCTGCCTTTCGCTGTTTTCTTCGCGTGGTTTAAATTTTAAATATGGTGATGGATCTGTCCTGTATTCCGCACTGTTTGTGTACTACTGCCACCGTTAGGTAGCGCTATTCCCTTCCATTAATTTGTAGCTTTTATGGAGGTAGAAAATTGAAATTTTACTTTTCTTTTATTACCATTTAAAAAACAAGACTTGGATGACAAAAATGTGTCTTTTTTTGGAAAATGTGTCTTTTTTGTCGATTGTGTCATTTTTTATTGAAAAATGTGTCATTTTTGTCGATTGTATCATCATCACGACTAAATGTGTTATTGTGTCACACAACATCAAATTGTGTCAATTTGGCAGCCCAGTGTGTGTTTGTTTGCATTGATTGTTTATTTTATTTCTGTTTCTTTTGAATTTTATTATACTACAATAGCAATTTTTTTTATTTTAAGCTTTATTTGTATATTTAATTTAACACAAGACTAAGAAAAACAAAATGTGTTTATTTAAGAAATATTCTGGAGAAAAATTTAGAACCATTTTCTATAAAGTGTACGCTTAACTTCCGACTTGGGTATATAAAAATAAATCCTAGTAAATCCTCATGGGTTTTTTTTACAGCACTTGGTATTAACCAAGTGACATATAGAAATCGCCAATTCTGTCGGTCTGTCTGTCTGTCGGTCTGTCTGTCGGTCCCGGTTTTACTACTTTAGGCCCTTCCAGGTAAGCTAGGACGATGAAATTTTTTAATAGTGTCCAATGATCAAATTCACTTAGTCTTAACAGCCTCAAATTGTATAGTGAAAAATTGTATTGTGAAAAGGAAATCAGGGGTTTCTCACTCTGTTATCAATTTGACTGAAAAGTCGAAACTATTGATTTCTGAGAACCCAGTGACCGTTCTACTGACTATGCCAATTATTTTCTCTTCTTACAACTATAGGGGGCTTTAGTCATTACTACTATCAACAACTCACCGCAGAACCAAGCTGTCTGAGGCAAAAAAAAAATCACTTCAGTAATTATAATCGAATATTGGTTCAATTTAAATTTCAGCACTTTATATTTACGAACTATTTTCAATAAAGATCCACGGGCCTTGGATGCAGCTTGGGTGCCTTAAATTAATTATGGCGACTACTCGTTGACTTTTTCACCATTAATTTTTGTAAATTATGTACATTGAAAAACATTTGAGAAACATTGAGTTTCTTCTTTTTTTGCATGTGGAAAAAAAATGATTTCCAATATATCCAAGGACTAAGTAACTACAGGCAGAATCTCTTTTAAATTTGAATAACGTATAATTGATTAGAGTTCATGGACTTTGCTTTCCCCTCGAAAGGGGTGGGTCGATCCCTGAGGCACGGCAATACCAAGTCAGCGCGTGAAGGGAGCGGACAAGCCCCGACATCCCTCCGGTTTTCAAAATCAGTTTGGTATTCTGGGCCCCGTGTAAGGGCCGTATCAAGTATTAATCTATAAGAGCAGATGCTACAATTTGATTTTAGCCAAAAGGCCGAAAAGCGATAATTCAACAAGAATGGTCAAAGACATTATAAGGATGCGAGTAAGCTAACAAAGTTTGTCGCTAAATTAGTTTCAGTTGCAACCCTCAAATAACGGTCCTTAGATTTTATAAACAGTATGAAACATTTCCCATAATATCAAAGTTTCTCTCAATATATTAACGGTAAACGGAAAATTTTTCAATCAAGACTTGGACAAAATTTTCACTCAAGAAGCTAAGATCAGAAAAGATATCACCTTAAATCAGAGATATATTCTCTTGGCCCTTTAGCTGACAATGATCGGAACCAGAATTGACGAATGACGTTAATTCAAGGCAATTAAGGAGGTGGGGGACAGAGAAAGCGGGTCGGAACCAGCATTGACGAACGATGTTAATTCACGGCAATTAAGGGGGTGGGGGAGAGGACAATTCTCTTGGGTTTTCACTTTCTTTTACAAAAATAACAAAAAAAAACACCTGCATTTACAATAAAAATTGACAATCCACCAGTTGACACCACTGGTATTGATCAACAGCGTCATTTCATGGAAACTAGGGGACAAGCCCGGATCTAGGGAGCTAATCCCCGATTTTTTTTTTTGTCCGACTCGTTAAAACGTACCACAAAGCATTTAAACAAGTTTTGGATGGGTTTTGATTTTTTCTTATCCCTCCATCAAAAATGATTTCTAGATACAGCCCAAGGTGGAGGGGGCGAAAGAGTATTCTTCAGGGTCCACGGAGGGGAATCTTGGTGTCTTTTCAAATTCTTTAACAAAAATACAAAGCAAAATCAAGCCCTTTTCCAATGATTATACCAGAAAAAGATTTTTTTGAATGTAAGAGGGGGAATGCAGGAAAAACATCTTGCAGAGAAAATTTCCTTCCCTTAATTATAGCCCCTGGTTTCCATATCTGCTACATGGTAACAATGCAAGCTATATTAAGACATTATTAAATTTGCTTCAAGTATGGACACAAAAGCTGACTTCCACCATTCATAGTGAGGACACCTAAATTCGTTTAACCAGTGTTATAATTTGTTCGTGTCATGCCGGATGCAGAAGATAGTTTGGATTAGCGTGCTGTATACCTAATTTGGATAATATCTGGCCCTGTTTAAAGCTGGGGGTCGCCCCCTTGGGCGTAAGTCTTTGTCTAATGTTAATTAGAGTTATTAATTTCTTGCAATCAATGCGAACGGATGTCAATGCTTGTAACGACCTTCTTGATTTGTGAGAAGATTTAACCTATGCGGCTTTTGGCGAAGTTTTCGTTGGTGACAAAGATTTATCTTTCTTGGACTATTTGATTTGGAACTGCGCGTGAAGTACACTGTTGAGTGCCGTGCAGATTTGAAGGGGGGCTGACCTCACAAAGGTTGGATTGATATCCACTCGGATGCACTAGTGAGGCTCGGCCCTCACTTAAAGCTAAGTTTTTTTCTTCTCTTCATCTTATATTTTTGTAGTTTATTCAGTGGTTATTCATCCCAGTTTCAAAATGAGTCCAAATGTTCCGGTCAACGCCAAACCAGGGAATCTCTTTCTAGCTAGATTTGCAGGCTACCCATTATGGCCAGTTCGGATTCTGGAGTCTTTCTCCGCTTCGAAAGGGCCAAAAAGTATCACGTTTTCTGCTACGGAAGAAAAACATGATCGCCAATTAGTTACTTCTGAGCAGCTTGTCAGTTATAAAGATAATGTAACAGAAGCTTCAGCCAAGAAAACGAGAGGAGTAGATGCTGCATTTGATGAATTACGTGATTATCCGGATGTTTATAAACAGTATCTGAAGGGTTCAAATACTGCCGCTGATTGTGCAGCAGAATTGCCAAATCTTGTTAATGTTACCGAACAGGACTTGCTCGCTACAAAGAAAACTTTATCAGAGACAATTGAACAGAAAATAGCCGAAAAACTGAAATCGACCGGATCAACTCCAGCGGCTAGTACTGCCAAGTTCCGACAAAGACCATGGTTTCAGAAATACATGATGCGATCATAGTAGAATTTAGCCCAAAGTTTAAGATCATTGAGAAACAGCTCAAAGGTTGCTTTCATGCTATTGAAATCCATGAGAACAGGGTAACTCAAAGCTCAAGAGACAATGCTCTGTGTGAAGGGAAAAGAGAATCTACAGGCAATTCTCCATGTGAAGGGAGACCAAGAAAATGGTCTGTGAGGAAGAAAAAGCCTGGAGCCTAAGTGCAAATATAAAACAAAATCCCTGTGATTTACCACCTCAAAGATTTATCTTCGTTGATACATTTGGGGAGTCTGAAGTATGACATTCTAACAGGGTTACTAATGATTCATTGGTCTTTATATATATATATATATATATATATATATATATATATATATATATATATATATATATATATATATATATATATATATATAAATATATAATATATATATATATATATATATATATATATATATATATATATATATATATATATATATATAACATATTTTGGTACAAGGAATTGGGGTGGTCAGGACTGGCCCTTGTTTCATTAGCAGGAGCCTAAGTGCAAATATGAAACAAAATCCCTGTGATTTACCACCTCAAAGTTTTATCTTCATTGATAAATTTGGGGAGTCTGAAGTATGGTATTCTAACAGGCTGATTAATGAGTCATTAGTCAATATATATATATATATATATATATATATATATATATATATATAATATATATATATATATATATATATATATATATTTGAATCTTTCACTGAAGAATTGAGTAACTACTTCTGGATTTTATTCTTGCAGCATAGCCACGTAATTTATTTATGCTAAAAAGTAAAGGACAAATCACTGCTCAAGAAATAAAAACAAAACTAACTCAAATCCATACAAAATATAATCCACACAAATCCATGCATATATATATATATATATATATATATATATATATATAATATATATATATATATATATATATATATGTATATATATATATATATATATATATATATATATATATATATATATATATATATATGCATATATATATATGTATATATACATATGCATTTATATATATATATATATATATATATATATATATATATATATATATATATATATATATATATATAATAGTATATAACAGTTACTATTTTTAAGCAATGGACAACTTTCTAAACTTAAAAAGGCACTTAGCTTCTACGATAGGGATTTCTGATTGTTTTGTACTGAGGAAGGGAGATGATTCAAAAGTTTGCAGTTTAATTTCAAAATATCCCAGCTCTCATTGAACCGTTAGATAATTACATAGGGTACTTAGTTCTGAAGGAGGAACGGATAGACACACCATCACAAAAATAGAAAGACAGAGGGAGAGAAAGAGAGAGAGAAAAAAACACACACACAAACACACAGAATGTCCTTACGCTAAAGTTTTTTTTAGCACATTCGAGAAAGCTTATTACTCTTATTAAACAACCCGTGTGTTTGCGGTTACAAAACACGAATTTTAGATATTCTTGAAAGAGCTCGAACTGATTCAATTAAGGATTGATAGGATTTTCTTGAGTAAGGGTTGATAGGACTATCTTTTCAAGAAGAAGCATAGAGATCTTACGGTTTGAGGCGTAAGCCACTAGACCCCTTGTGATACCCGCAGGGGCGTAGCTTCAGCATTTTTATTTGGGGGAGGGGCAAGAGGGGCCTATATTCAGAGAGTCAATGGGTTTGGGCTAAATAATGCTTACCCTCCTCTAAACGACGTCACTGGATACCAGGGAGCCCCTCATCGATTTTTTTTTTCAGGAAATCCAATGGGAAGCTCTCCTACCCTTAGCTCTAATTGCTTTAAATGTACTAGGGTTGTAGTCCTATAACTGAATACAGTATTGGAAATCATAGATGTGAGACGAGAGATGGAAAGTTGTAAACACTAATAACGTAGAGTGGATAACCCCTAGCTTAGTTTCTAATACAGAAATAAGAAACTGTTCCCAAATTCAATAGCAGTTTTAAGGCGTAAATTGAATAAATCTCAATGTCTATGTTTAATATAGCTACATTTTCGGAAAGTTTGGGAATACGAAGGTACCATTGTTTAATTATTGCATAAATTTAATGACTCTTATTTGAAAGTTTACTACTTTAAAATTAATAGTTATGTTAACAGTATTTTTATAATATTACTGACATCCCAGACGAAAATATTTAATTGTTTTCTTTTTGAAAATCTTCCTATCGAAGCTAGTTGTGCGTTAAAGCTATTCCTCAAACTGGAATTTCCTGGTCCAGGAGAATGCAGTGGTGTTCCTTCGTTTTTTATTGATTTCATGTTTGGTAATTATTTGTCGTTTCCAAATGTTAGGACTATACTCATTGATTGTCCATTTTAAACTATGGACTTGGATTTCTGTAAAGAAAACGGATTAATGAAATGGCAATATTTTCAAAAGAAAATAGAAAGAAATAGCATTTAAATTGTCTGATCTAAAATGAGGTCTGTAGCATGGAGTTTTATTCGAGATGGGGGGGATGGGGGTATAATAGACAAATTAAACTTAAAAAAAAACTTGCACTTAGTTCTGATCCTCAGTGTAGTAGTGGTGGGGGTATCAGAACACGTTTCCCAGAGGACCGGGAAAGTACCCCCTTTGTCGATTTAAATTTTTCCAGTGGTTACTCCTTTCTTTCGGCCAATTTCAGGCGGGAATCCCCACTCATCTCTTTTTATTCACATGCAGTGAAAAATAGATATGTTTAAGTATTTTTTCACCTTTATAGGGGAAGGGGTAGGAGAATTTGAAAGTACTAAATCTCTCTGACGACAATGCTCGAACTCAATGCGGGAAAAGAAATACAGAAAACTAACTTTTCGACTTGTACTTCAAGGATGATTTTATTACTTTGGGCTCATGTTCCTTAACATTGTATTTGTTTTTCTTTTTGATGCAACGCTGGGCTATAAAAATATAATGTTTGGATATATTCGTTCAAAGTGGAATTGTATCTCCCTAATTTGTTATTTTTGCGCTTCTCTATAGCGTAGGTAGCCAGTGTGCTCAAGTAATTTTGGCTAGAAACAAAAGAAAATATACCTATCAAAAGTTAAGGTCCTGAAAAAATTTGTATTATTTTTCAAAAACGGGTAAACACACCCTAAGAATCTTAGTGAAAATCTCATCATCAGATTCAGCATATCAGAGAACCCTACTGCAGAGGTTTCAAGCTCCTATCCGCAAAAATGTTGAATTTTGTATTTTTTGCCAGAAGAAACATCAAAGATGTTTCTTTGTTATGCCACCTTTGGTGATTTTTTTTGTTTGGTTTGGTTATTTTACTATATTTAAGTTCAAAATACAGTGAGGCAAATTCTGATGAAAAATGCTATTCAACAGGCTTGATTGTCAGGTAGACAATGTAATAGAGAGAAGTCGTAGGATGTAGGAAACTCGACTTGATTTTATGTTTGTTGCAGGTTCATAAAATATATTTTTTCTGTTTAGCCTAATTCACATCCTAAGTATCAACATATTTCTAGTCTTCAACTACTATAATAAGCAGAGGTGGGATATACTCTGGATGATATTAAATAAAAAAAAAACTATTTTTTTTAAACTGAAAGAAAAGTGCGACATTAAAACGTAAAACGGACAGAAAGTATTCCGAATATGAAAGTGGCTGTCACCTCCTCAATGCCCCGCTCTTTAAGCTAAAATTTGACTCTTTCTAACTACTCTAATTCTTAAAACAATTAAACCCTTTAGCGTAAAGAGCAGGACATTGAGGAGGGGACAGCCTCTTTCAAATACGGAATAATTTCCGTTCGTTTTAAGTTTTAATGTCGCACCTTACTTTCGGTTTAAAAAACAAGAGCTAAGAGCTCATATGGCACTTGTGACGAGGCAAGGAGAGCTAAGAGCCAACTGACACGCCTACCAATTTTCATCGTCCTAGCACGTCCAGAAGTACCAAACTCGCCAAATCACTGAACCCCTCGCCCCAACTCCCCCAAAGAGAGCGGATCCGTTCCAGTTACGTCAATCCTGTATCAAAGACATTTGCTTATTCTATCCATCAAGCTTCATCCCGATTCCTCCACTCCAAGTGTTTTTCCAAGATTCCCCCCCCAACTCCTCCCAATATCAAAAGATCTGGTCGGGATTTGAAATAACAGCTCTGAGACATCAATTCCTTCTAAATATCAAATTTCATTAAGATCCGATCACCTATTCGTAAGATAAAAATACCCCAATTTTCACGTTTCCCAAGAATTCCGGTTTCCCGCTCCAACTCCCCCCAATGTCACAGGATCTGGTCGCAATTTAAAATTAGAGCTTTAAAGCACAAGATCTTTCTAAATATTAAATTTCATTAAGATCTGGTCACCCTATCGTAAGTTGCAAATACCTCAATTTTCAAAATTACCCCCCCCCCAACTGCCCCCCCAATGACGCTGGATCCGGTTGAGATTTAAAATAAGAGATCTGAGTTACGAGGTCCTTCTAAATATGAAGTTTCATGAAGACCTGATCACTCCTTCGTAAGTTAAAAATGCGTCATTTTTTCTAATTTTTTATAATTGACCCCCCCCCCCCCCAATAGAGCGGATCTGTTCCGATTATTTAAATCACGTAACTAAGACTTCTGCTTATTTTTCCCACCAAGTTTCATCCCGATCCCCCCAATCTCAGCGTTTTCCATGATTTTAGGTTCCTCCACCCAAAACTCCCCCCAATGTCCCCAGATCCTGTCGGGATTTAAAATAAGAGCTTTAAGATACGATATCCTTGCAAATATCAAATTTCATTAAGATCTGATCACCCGTTTGAAAGTTAGAAGTACCTCATTTTTTCTATTTTTTTCAGAATTAGCCCCCCCCCCAACTACCCCAAAGAGAGCAGATCCGTTCCGGTTGTGTCAATCATGTATCTAGGACTTGTGCTTATTTTTCCCACCAAGTTTCATTCCGATCCCTCCACTCTAAGTGTTTTCCAAGATTTTAGGTGTCCCCCTCCCAACTCCCCCCCCCCAATGTCACCAGATCCGGTCGGGATTTAAAATATGAGCTCTGAGACACAATATTCTTCTAAATATCAAAGTTCATTGAGATCCGATCACCCGTTCGTAAGTTAAAAAAAAACTCATTTTTTCAAATTTTTCAGAATTACCCCCCCCCCTCCCAACTACCCCAAAGAGAGCGTATCCGTTCCGATTATGTCAATCATTATCTAGGACTTGTGAGTATTTTTCCCACCAAGTTTCATCCCGATCCCTCCCCTCTAAATGTTTTCCAAGATCTGTCTCCCCCTCCCGACTCCCCCCCCCCCAATGTGACCAGATCCGGTCGAGATTCAAAAAGAGAGCTCTGAGACACGATATACTTCTAAATATCAAATTTCATTGAGATCCGATCACCCGTTCGTAAGTTGAAAATGCCTCATTTTTTCTAATTTTTCAGAATTAAACCCCCCCCCCCATACTATCTCAAAGAGAGCGGATCCGTTCCAGTTATGTCAATCATGTATCTAGGACTTGTGCTTATTTTTCCCACCAAGTTTCATCCCGATCCCTCCACTCTAAGTGTTTTCCAAGATTTTAGGTTTCGTCCTCCCAAATCCCCCCCTAATGTCACCAGATCAGGTCGGGATTTAAAATAACAGCTCTGAGGCGCGATATCCTTCCAAACATCTAATTTCATTAAGATCTGATCAACCGTTCGTAAGGAAAAAATACTTCATTTTTTCTGTTTTTTTTCCGAATTAACTGGCCCCCGACTCTTCCCAGATGGTCAAATCGGAAAAACGACTATTTCTAATTAAATCTGGTCTGGTCCCTGATACGGCTGCCAAATTTCATCGTCCTAGCTTACCTGGAAGTGCCTAAGGTAGCAAAACCGGGACCGACAGACAGACCGACAGAATTTGCGATTGCTAGCCTATATGTCACTTGGTTAATACCAAGTGCCATAAAAACTTGTTTTTCTATTTAATCTCATCCAGAGTTAATCCCATATCCGCTTATTATAGTAGTTGAAAACTAGAACTATGTTTATACTTAGGATATGAAAATAGAATAGATATATTTTCTGAACCAGCAACAAACATAAAATCGAGCCGAGTGTCGTAGATCCTACAACTACTCTTTAATATATTGTCTTTGAATTTCCTTCCTTATTAATATAGGTAGCACGGTTTAAGTCAGCCGCCCTTATCGGCTGTTTTGATATGCAGTAACTTCACTATCCATTGACAATCAAATCTTGTGAATAGTATTTTTTGTCAGAATTTGCCTCACTGTCTTTGAACTTAAATATAGTAAAATCACTAATCCAAACGAAAAAAATCATCCAAGGTAGCAAACCTGCGTGGGTTTTGTTTCTTAAATGAATTCTATATTTATATGGCTCGCAGGCCTTTAGCAATGACTTCCATATTTTTTGAATTATTGTTTCAACTATTCTAACAAAATTCCTTCTGTTGAAATTTTTGAGCTATTTCTGTGCTCCCATGATTGAAAGACCATGAGCCCACTTTATGCTTTCACATTTGCTTCTTTTAGGGGTTGTTTCCCCCTATTTTCTAAAATAAGGCAAATTTTCTCGGGCTCGTTATATTTGTTAACTTGCAGGTCTTTAGCAATGACCAGTGTTGCCAGATGTAGCAAAATTATGCGGAACGTAGCATAATTAGGAACCAAAAGCATTCAATCATAATCCTCCTTAAGATAACATAATTGTAGCATAATCTAAGACGATGTAGAACAACTCATAACGTCACATCAATAAAACGAACACCAAATATGGTTTATCGAATTTTTCGACCCAACTAAAGTAAAATTTTCGGCACAGCGACAGACTACGATACATCTGGTATTTTTTTGTTCTGATCCTGTGGTCTATGGTCTATGGCAAAGAAAAGCACACGCAAGATATTTGAATTTAAAGACATGTGGTGATCGGATGCATTGGATTGGTGAAGATGATTGTTTGATGAAATTTTGGAAATCACTAAGTCACTAGGTGTTGTAGTGAACCGATTTCCAAGTCTCACGCCAAAACTCACAGAAATTGACTCCCAGTGGCGCAAGCTGCCATATTCTTTTAGTGACTCCGAAAAGATAGATATGAACAAAATTACTAAAGACTTGATGTGGAGAAAAAATACGCGAAATGCGAAACTTTACTGACGAAAGAGTTTTTCCCAATCTGGCAGAACTTGCTGAGAGGGTTCTCTCCCTACCGCATTCGAATGCAGACTCAGAAAGAATTTTTTCCAGTGATGTCAAGACAAAAAAGTGGAAAAGGTAGAAGAAAGAAAGTATTGAACCCGTGCTGGTCACAAAATCGCGACTAAGAACGAAAATAAAGTTTGCTACAAATATGTCCCTACAGACAATCAGATCAAGCTCCACAATTCCGAGAACCTCTACGTAGCCACCCCACCCCCTGGTAAAGAGGTCGAATCCAAAAGCAAAGATGAAGAAGATCATTGAATATAAACCACATTTTTTACTTCTTTTTTTTATGTATCTGTAGTAAAATTTTGATGATGTAAAGAAACTATGTTTTTCAAATGCCGCCAACCACTTCGAGAAGAAAGACGACTTGCAAAAAGACAAAAAATGTGGACATAAAAAAAACTTTTTACTTATTTTCTATGCTATTTTACCTTTTTCTTTGCCTCCTTTGTTTATACCCCGCTTTTGTTCCCTTAGCGGGTTAAAAATAAATTATTAGGCTATTATTATCAGATTATATTCTATTCAGAACCTTTATTAAGATAAGACACAATTCCAATTGTCTTAACTGATCAACTTTTTCGTGAAACCTGGAAGAATATAGAAGTGTAGCATAAATCTGTCCAAAAAAGCATGATTTTGGGCTCAAAGAAGCATAATCTTCTCCGTCCGATCTGGCAACGACTTCCAATCTTTTTGAATTATTGTTCCAATCATTCTAACATAATTCCTTCTGATGAGATATTTGAGCTCTTTGCGTGCTCCCATTTAGAGGCTCCGGTGTTAGCCAGATCCGATATGGGAGCTCTTCAATAATTGTTTACCAATACTACAAATGCTTTTCTTCCTCTTCATATAATCAGGGCTTCCACTCTCGAATCTCAAAATTCGGGGACAAGTTTAAAAAATTCGGGGAGTTTTCGGGGACAAGTCTTCAAGATTCGGGGAATTTTCGGGGGCAAGTTCAAAATGTAATTTTGTTACAAAATTTGGGAGCCAAAATTGGTTATAGCTTCGTTTTCAGGCTCAAGTAGGACTGGATCCGCGTACTAAATCAAGTTTTTAACAGAGTAGGTTCTAGAGTACAGGATTGGAACCGATAGCTAAAAACGATTTTTGCTGGTATTGCAGACAAAACCTCAGAACTATTTTAAATAAATTAAAAAATAATAGGCTGAATGACACTCTGGAACTTTGTTGCTTTAGGTTCTATATTATCTTTGCTGCAACTGTATAAAGCAACTTTGTTGCTTTAGGTTCTATATTATCTTTGCTGCTTTATTCCCGTAGCACGAAAACGAGATTTTCATGTCATTTATTTTCAGAAAGACGACGAAAATAAAGTAGCCTATAGAAAGGCAATAATCTCATACAAAGCAATAACATGTGCAATGATTTCTTGAAATTAACGAAAATTCTTCGGCAAGCAAACATGAACTTATACCAGAAATTTAATTTTAAAAAATCACCTGAAAGCAAGGAACATAATTAAAACTGAAAACGAATAGAAACGATTACATAGTAAGAGGACTGTCCCCTTCTAAACGGCCATTTATTTATGCTGAAGTTTTTTAGTACTTAAGCTTCACATTTTTCAATTGTTTTGGAAGTTGTTCTTACAGAATAGGGACTAAATCTGAACTTAAGCGTAAAAAAAGGGGGCTATTCCCTTCATATATATATTATTTTTTGTTCATTTTAATGTTGCTCCTTGGGTGTACTTTCAGACGGAGAAAATCTTTTATTTTATTTCAAACATTTTTTTTTAGAAATCTCCACGGAAAAATTATTCCTCTCCCCGGAAAAATCGTCTAGAGCTCTAGACAATTCAATACCGTTAAAAATTTATCCCGGACAAATACCATAAAGGTCTTCATGCGTAAGATTCGGTTTACAGAGATAAACTTAAAATAAATAAAAAGAATTTTGTTTAGGAATCCTGGCCAATCCGTTTTTTCTCTGATTGGTTGAAAATATATACAGGTTTTATTTTCTTGACTGGTGTTTCAAAAGCCTTTTCAGTCCGGCAGTTCTACCTAGCTTCAAACACTTAGGCCTGCTTAAATCCTAGAGTGGAAATCAGCTTTTTCAATTTCTTCTGCACCAAAAAGGCAGTATTTTGAGATGGGAAAGCCAAAAGAATTTTCGAATGATCTAACATGTATTTGCAACAAACCTTGTTTGTACTATACTGTGCAGGAAAAAATAAAGCCTTCAAGTTTCAATTATATTCAATTATACAAAAAAAATATGTAATTGAAAGTTGCCACAAAGAAGCTCAATATCAGTTAAACTAAGCACACTACCTACGACCTAGGGAGCCACAGAACCAGAAATAAGCGTAGCTGCTTCTTCAGCAGTTGCAGAAGCCTTAACATTTGACAGAAGCTTCGTCATTTCAAGGTCAAGGACAAGAGAAGAGGAGATTGAGTCTCTTCATTCCCGTTTTAGTCTTAGCCCCATTACACGCAACCGATATTATCGCCACACAATTTTGTTTATCTGTTTTCAAATCTTTGAGGGTACTGAACAAGCGTTCTGCTGTAACGTTAGAAAATGGCAGTGTACCTATGTAATTATTATTATTATTAATTTATTACCCGTCAAAAACGGAAAAGACGGAGTATATAAAAGAAAAAGAAAGAAAAGCACAAAAATTTAAATACACTTCCACTACAAATATTATAAAATAACACTAGTCCAGGGGTGGTTGGCTCTTAAAACATTGGTACTGAATTTGGAGATTCTTCTCTCTATGGCCATGGAAGGGTTGGTGACCTTATATTTCCTGGAGATGTCGCCATTGCTGTGCCACAAAGGGAGACGCAGGAGAAACTTAGCATATCTGTAAAATGCGATGCAAATGGCTTTCTTTTCGGTAGCTGTGAATATTTTCCAGAAGAGAACCAGAGCAAGCAGATGGGGGGTAGTAAAAGCATTGTATAGCTGGGCAAGGAGAGGACGGTTGAAACGATAGTTATTGGCAACAAGTAATCCGTAAGACCCTCGTAGACGGGAACAGAGGTGGTTTGTCAGTGCTGAGCGTGTGTCCTTCAATGTAGAAGAAATAGGAAGGCCAAGATACGTAAGGGACTGAGAAGGCTTAATCAGAGTGTCGCCAATTTAAACGGAGAGGTTAATTGAAAGCTCATTTTTTGAACCATTGAAAAAAAGAAGTTCTGTTTTAGATTCGTTGAAGGAAAGTCCGATCTGCTTGTTTGCCGCTGGAAGTGAGTCGTAATTTTGTTGAAATAAAGATATCGAACGAGAAACATGAAGAATGTCATCAGCAAAGTTTAGCAGCGAAAGATTAATCCCACGAAGAAAGCACGACGGCTTTATTACTTGCTGTGCTTCGATAATAGCGTTATTAAACAGTGATGGAGAAGTTTTGCCAACTTGACATACGCCTTTCTTGACACTCAGCATTTCTTTAGAAGGATAAATGCCGGACGGAGAGGGGATCAGGATGACAGCCGAGAGCTTGTTGTACATACTGTAAACAGGGGAAAGGATGCAAGAGGAAACATCTCGCTAAAGGGCTTTGAGCAGGATATGGCCATGGATGCAAGTATCGAAGGCTCTACTAACATCAAGTGCTCCAAAGACGAGGAGATCACCATTTTTATCTGCATCAATAAGAAGATTTGCAAGAACGCTGTGAACGTGTTCCCGTCCTGAGTGGTTTTTGAACCCGAACTGATCGTCCGGAGTAGTGCATCGAAGTGCAATTTCATCAAAAATAAGGGATTTAAATAGCTTACAAAAAGTAGTTGAAACGGTGATCAGTCGATATGAAGCGCACTGGTCAGCTGGTTTACCGATTTTGAGAATAGGATGGACCAATCCAACACCAAAGCTGTCTGGAACGATGCCAGTAACGAAAATCATTTGAAATAGCAGAGAAAGGTTCTCTAGGAGAAGATTGCTGGTAAAGCTTAAATGAGTACCAGATATACCATCAATGCCCTTAGATTTCTTTTTTTTTAACTTATCAATTTTGGAACGCATCAAGGACGGAGTGACCAGGACACCAATATCCTTAACTGAAAACTGAAGCTCCTTATCGAGGGCCTGGCAAAAGGTATTGCCTAGATAGGAATTAGGGGCTGAAAATTGGTCTCTGAAGTAGTCGCACCAGTCTTTTTCTGGCATGCAGGGCGGGCCATTGGAAGATTTGTTCTTAGCTCGAAGATGCCATAAAGCAGGAGGCAAATTATCGACAATCTCGCTGGTACGGGCAATTTCATTAGCCTTATGCTATGTGATGGCTTTGAAAAATTTACGTTTCGTGTAAATACGAAGAGCGTTGACTACTCTGGAGCGTGGCTTCCCACAATCTGCCCATAATTGTAGCCAGAATTTTGCTGAATCACATGCGGCCAGGAGATTAGGATTATTCCGCCAGTTACGCACTTCCGTGCCGTGGCGAATTTTGCGGACCGAAACTGCAGTTTTCTCAGCTGTATGGATAGCATGCGTTATCTCAGAACAGTAGATGTTTAGTAGGATGTTTTTTTCTGAGTCTACTGTCATGTTCAGACAACAGAGAAGTGCGAAAGGAGTTCAGATCTTCGACAGCACGTAGTCACATGAACTCTGGTAGGAATCGATGTTAGCAGCTTCCCAGTTGAGGCTGAACAACCATTTAGGTGGAAAATTTGTGGGTGAAGTTTGGGGCAAGGGCTTTATTTGAAAATAATTACAGATTGGCATGTGGTCGGATATGGAGTAATCAAGAAGAAACGTAGTAGTAGAGGTAGGTTTAATCATAGAAGAACAATAGAAATAGTCCAACTTAGACGCGGAGCCAGATTGATGTAGAGGCGCCATTTGGACCGAATCTTGGGGTGGGCATGAACTCCATCTTGCCCCCCCCCTCTCCGACTCATTTCATGTCAAGTAATCATCTAGGAAATGGGCATTTGACAGAACTCGAGAATTTTATTATGTATCTTACCTACTTTTAAAGTTTACAGTGATTAATAGCAAATAGCATAATTACCCCAAGGGTCGTTAAGTAATTACGCTCTTTGGTTAATAGGCGTGCAGTAATTTCAAATCAATTGGACAGAATGGATTATGTTGGACATAATGAATTATTATGGCTGACAAAGGGCCCTTTGTGGTGGAAGCTTGGGCTCCCTGGTAAATCTGGGGAGGGCATTTGCCCCCCCCTGCCCCCCCCCCCCCCCCCAATGGCGTCTCTGGATTGATTTATGTACGTAAAATAACGATCATTTCCAACATAGGTGATACTTGGACAAGCATGGAGCAAGATCTGAGATCTATTGTTTTCAGGCTCAGACGGTTCACAGTTAAAGTCACCAAACAGGAGACAACTTAGGCCTTCATCTTCATATTTTGATACTAGCTTGGCAATAGAAGTACATGTGAGAGAGAACTTCCTCTCAGACATATCATTATGGTAATTAGTAGGAAAATAAACAACGAATATGACCACATTCGAAACTTCAACTGCAAGGAAACTGTCAGACTTAGCAACTAGGTTACCAAGTAGCTCTTTCCGTATCATCAGGGCCAAACCACCTGAAGGCCTACCGCGAGTGGACTTAGCATGGTGGAAAAAGAGATTATGAGAAGACGTGAACTCCAACAGTTGACGACTATCGCTTCACAAGAAATGTTCTTGAAGACCCACCACGTCAAACCGCAAGCAAAGTTCAGACAGTAGGTGATGTTTCGGTAGAACTTTCCCATTGATGTTGCACGATACAATTTTTAAGGTTTCTTCAGGCATTGGAATTATTTAGAAGAGACTGAGTGACAGGACATTTAAAAGTGTAACATGGGTGGTCGGAGGAATTGTAAAGAGCACACTTAAGTGCCTTGGTACAAGGATTATCTTTGGTTGTGGAGTGGCCAGCCTCACCAAACCTGGAACATTTTCGGGTACCTGAGCCCGCAGACGCAAAATGACCATATGACTGGCAAGAAAAGTATTGGGGTGGCAAGCGTTGAAATATACTAATGGGGAGTCTTTCGAACCCTATGATTGGCGGAAAGCGAATAGAAGACTCGAGGTCCTCTTTAGGCTCAAAAAGAAGCTTAAACGAACGGGTGTTTCGGATTTGAGTTGCTTTCAAACAGTTGACAATCAGATCGCATAGGCTATTTTTATTCAGGTCTTTAGGAACATAACGGATAATACCGAAAAAGGAGGGGCATTGGAGTTTAGGCTCGACATCAGGGTTATTCCCGGTTATGCGTGACATAATAGATTCGGCACCACTTTTATTCTTTGTGACTACTTTCCAGGCTTCTCTACTGGGACGAAGCTCGATTATATTCCCACTAACTTCTCCACAAACATGCTCCAGATAAGCTTTACAGGAGTCAGGCTTTTTAAGGTCTAAGGGGGGCTTCTTGAGGATAACTGCATAGGAAGGCTTGGCCGGTGGAGACTAATTGATTCATAGATGTAGCAAGTTTCTCAGCTGCACGGGCTCTTTTCTCACTTTCTATAAAGTCCTTCAAATTATTGGAGATTTCTGTCACTTTTTGAGCAACAATAGCACTCAATTCACCAGGCGTAGTTGGGACCTCCGTAGGATCAAAAATTACGAATTTCGGCAATTTGATCCGGTTAGTCTCACATAACTGGATCAGTTTCAGCATATCTAACACATTATCGGCAATCTTTTGGCGAGCAACGTTGTGACTCGAAGTATTCGAATAGTGCCAAAGTGAATCCTTAGCTTTTATAATAGTATCTTTGTCATAAAATCCCACTGCCTTTTCGCAAATTTCATCAGTCTTATTTGCTTGGAGCGCTCGCGATAAATAATTTAGTAAAGCATTATGCACAAGTCTTTCTTTCTCATTTGACATTATGCTAATTTAGAAGTCCAGACACATTCAATAGGAAAAAATAACTGGTTACTTTTTGGACGCGACAAGAGCTCATTAGTAATCTAGTATTATAGTCAGTAATCTAGTAATAAGTACTAAAATCAGTAATCTAAAACCTTTTTTTAGGTTTTCAAACCTCGGCTTTGTACATGGGTATGTCTGCTTACAGATAAACTTCCAATACTCCTCATCGTACATATGTCTAAACCCGCCAAAGAAACAGTGCTCTGTTCATGGCATTCCCTGTCAATTAGAGCCTATTTCCACGAAGGCAACCCACGACTTCTTAGAAAATTTTCTAAGCTAGGTGGGTTCACGTTTCGAGCATTGACAGGATCAAGTAGACTTGTGAACTCTTAAAAGTCACATTCAAACGTAAAGCGTCTCTGTATCTGGATAATGGCCTCCTAGTAAAAGTCTCTTACTGTTATGTAGACCTTCCTCACCTCCAACTGTGAGATATCTGGACTAGACGACACCAACGATGCCAACTCCTCTTCTGCAGTATACCCGAGATAGACCTTCTGAACGTCAACATAATGGCTCTCGTCTGTTACGTCAAGAGCCAAAAGATCAGTACAGTTTCTGACGTAGGTTCCATCCATATAGTTTATAGCCAAGGTTGCAACAAGCTTAAGTATTTCCGTCTTCAGCTTATAGAAAATTGGTGACTTCGATTGAAACAATACATTAAAGTCGTTCACAAGGCCTAGAGCGTAGTCAACAAACATCATTAGAACCTTAATAAAAGGATTTTTCAGATCACTAAGGTCAAGTTCGTTGTCATGGGTGGGATCATGAAAATTGGCACTAGTGAAATAGGGGGACAATGCCCTCCACTGTTCAAGGATTCTTCGCACACATGCATGGAGGGACAGCCACTAGGCTGTCCTGCAGTACTGCAAGTGCTGCAACTCGCTTAGCGCTCATAGAGAAATGACTATATACGTGGCGACATAAGTCTTCCAGAGTTTTGGTAAGCTTCTTGCAGGCATACGAAGCACAAAGATGAATGGAGTGGCAACTACACTTGGCTACTACCACCCACGGATAATTGTCACTGATCAGCTTTGCTACCGAATTACGACATCCCATTATTGAGTTTGCTGCGTCGGCACAGAAACCAGTCCAATTTCGCAGAGGCACTTGACTTTCTATTGTTTTCAATGGACACTGGTCTGATTGGTGTTTCTCTGAGAACCTCAAACAGACTGACTGACTCTTTAGCTCTGCATTCTTTTTGAGTGTGTTCATATTCCTGGGACTTATAACCCTGAAGGACTCTGCAATAGTATTGATATACAATATACCTCCCTTTTTCTTCCAAAGCACCAAACATTTGGTGCTTGCGTATATATTGTTGCACTTTGTCCTTTAGGGAGGATTCCAAATAGAGGTTGAGAGTAGGGGGGGGTGGAAATTTTGGGTGGGACCAGGTAGACATCCCATTATTGAGTTTGTTGCGTCGGCACAGAAAACAGTCCAATTTCGCAGAGGCACTTGGTTTTCTATTGTTTTCTACTGAAACTGGTTTTCTACTGAAACTGAAGCATTCAGGTGCAATCACATTTGTCAAAAGTGTAGGTATGGTAAAACAATCAAGGAAATACGAAGAATCACCAATACTCATGAGATAATTATAACTTGAAGCAGAAGATATTATATCCTACCGGTTAATCTTGAACTCTCCAATGCTTAGATGATTTGAATTTCCAAACTATAAGCTCAATTCCGTTTTATATTTTTCAATATCATACGTTCGCCAGCGTACCATAGTATAAAGATGCAAAACAATATTAAAATTGTAGAGCGAACAGTGAGCCTTCCACTAACTCTATTTCGGGTAGATCATGGGAAACGAAAGATTTTCGGGGGAGTTTTCGGGGATTCGGGGAACGACATTTCTTTTCGGGGATTTTCTCGATTTTCGGGGAAATCCCCGAAAATTCGGGGACAATGGAAGCACTGCATATAGTTTTCAATAAAGGACCAATGACTCAATAGGCTTCAGCCTTTGATATTGAGAGAAGGAGGAGATACCCGAACTCTTGTTTGTAGTAACTTTTGTTCGTTTTAAGCTTGATTTGCATATCCGATTAAATTGCACTCGATTTGATATTTATTAATTCATTCATATTAGCATCTATTGTGTGTTCAGGGCTGCTAATTTTTTTTTTAGGAGTGTGTCATATTTTTTCCGAAAATGTGCTTTTTGTGTCATCTCAGATTCCATAATGTGTCATAAAATGTGTCATATATTTCTGCTACAAGTGGTATCATATTTAATTGTCAAATCTTTATTTAGAGTTTTGAATATATAATCTTTTCCAAATCAGTTGTAAAACGAGTAAACTTAACCTTATCCTATTATCTTGAGATCACGACCTTTTTATGGCGTCACGAAAGAAATGGAAACATTCGATTAAATTAATGTTATACTAAATGAATTTGCGTTTGGGCGGCCAACGTGGCAAGTTTACATTTATAGAAATTTTAGGGACAATCAATTCTGACAGTAAATTGAAAATAGACTTTTTGGATGACGTCCTAGTCGTAATCGGCTCTATACGTAATCGGCTTTATTGGCTAAGCTTTTTATTTACTCAATATGTAAGCCATTCAACCAGCTTCAATCTAGTATTTTTTTGTCATATTTGTTGGTGCCTTTTTAAGCCAGATGGATTATTCTGAAAGAAAGACATCTCTGGAAATTTATAATCTTATCCGAGATGGGATACCCCTCCTGTACTCCTAAAGTTGGGAGTTGCTGCTTATGCATACAGCTTTTGTAAACTGCATGCTGCTTACTTTTTATTACTAAGAAAGTACCAGTTGGCTATATCAAATACTCAATCAAGAAGCCAATTAAGCTCAGATATTCAGCGTGCATTTTGATTTGAAATTTCTGCCTTTCGCTGTTTTCTTCGCGTGGTTTAAATTTTAAATATGGTGATGGATCTGTCCTGTATTCCACACTGTTTGTGTACTACTGCCACCGTTAGGTAGCGCTATTCCCTTCCATTAATTTGTAGCTTTTATGGAGGTAGAAAATAGAAATTTTAATTTTCTTTTATTACCATTTAAAAAACAAGACTTGGATGACAAAAATGTGTCTTTTTTTTGAAAATGTGTCTTTTTTGTCGATTGTGTCATTTTTTATTGAAAAATGTGTCATTTTTGTCGATTGTATCATCATCACGACTGAATGTGTTATTGTGTCACACAACATCAAATTGTGTCAATTTGGCAGCCCAGTGTGTGTTTGTTTGCATTGATTGTTTATTTTATTTCTGTTCTTTTGAATTTTATTATACTACAATAGCAATTTTTTTTTATTTTAAGCTTTATTTGTATATTTAATTTAACACAAGACTAAGAAAAACAAATGTGTTTATTTAAGAGATATTCTGGAGAAAAATTTCGAACCATTTTCTATAAAGTGTACGCTTAACTTCCGACTTGGGTATATAACAATAAATCCTAGTAAATCCTCATGGTTTTTTTTTTACAGCACTTGGTATTAACCAAGTGACATATAGCAATCGCCAATTCTGTCGGTCTGTCTGTCTGTCGGTCTGTCTGTCGGTCCTGGTTTTGCTACTTCAGGCACTTCCAGGTAAGCTAGGACAATGAAATTTGGCAAGCGTATCAGGGACCGGACCAGATTAAATTTGAAATAGTCGTTTTCCCGATTTGACCATCTGGGGGGGGGCGGTTAATTCGCAAAAACTAGAAAAAATGAAGTATTTTTAACTTATGAGCGGGTGATTGGATCTTAATGAAATTTGATGTTTGGAATGATATTGTGTCTCAGAGCTCTTATTTTGAATCCCGACCGGATCTGATGACATTGGGGGGCGTCGGAGGGGGGAAACCTAAAGTCCCGGTTTTGCTACTTTAGGCACTTCCAGGTAAGCTAGGACGATGAAATTTGGCAAGCGTATCAGGGACCGGACTAGATTAAATTAGAAATAGTGGTCTTCCCGACTTGACCGTCTGGGGGGGGGAGTGGGGGCCGGTTAATTCGGAAGAAATAGAAAAAATGAAGTATTTTTAACTTATGAGCGGGTGGTTGGATCTTAATGAAATTTGATGTTTGGAATGATATTGTGTCTCAGAGCTCTTATTTTAAATCCGGATCTGATGACATTGGGGGGAGTTGGAGGGGGGAAACCTATAATCTTGGAAAACACTTAGAGTGGAGGGATCGGGATGAAACTTGATGGAAAAAATAAGCGCAAGTCCCAGATACATGATTGACATAATCGGAACTGATCCGCTCTCTTTGGGGTAGTTGGGGGGGGGGAATAATTCTTAAAAATTAGAAAAAATTTGGTATTTTCAACTTACGAACGGGTGATCGGATCTCAATGAAATTTGATGTTTAGAAGGATATCGTGTCTTAGAGCTCTTATTTTAAATCCCGACCGGATCTGGTAACGGGGGCGGGGATTTGGGAGGGGGAAACCTAAAACTTTGAAAACACTTAGAGTGGAGGGATCGGGATGACACATGGTGGGAAAAAAGTCCTAGATAGACGATTGACATAAACGGAACGGATCCGCTCTCTTTGGGGTAGCTGGGGGGGGATTTCTGAAAAATAAAAAAAATAGGTATTTTTAACTTACGAACGGGCGATCGGATCTCAATGGAATTTGATATTTAGAAGGATATTGTGGCTCAGAGCTCTTATTTTAAACCCAACCGGATCTGGTGACATTGGGGGAGAGTAGGGAGGGGGAAACCTAAAACTTGGAAAACACTTAGAGTGGAGGGATCGGGATGAAACTTGGTGGGAAAAAACACGAGTCCTAGATACATGATTGACATAACCAGAACGGATTCACTCTCTTTGGGGTAGTTGGGGGGGGGGGTTAATTCTGAAAAATTAGAAAAAATGAGGTATTTTTAACTTACGAACGGGTGATTGTATCTCCATGAAATTTGATTTTTAGAAGGATATCGTGTCTCAAAGCTCTTATTTTAAATCCTGACCGGATCTAGTGACATTGGGGGAAGTTTGGGTTGGGGAAACCTAAAATGATGGAAAACGCTTAGATTGGAGGGATTGGGATGAAACTTGGTTGGAAAAATAAGCAGAAGTCTTGCATACGTGATTTACATAATTGGAACGGATCCGCTCAATTGGGGACGGGGGGTAATTCTGAAAAATAAGAAAAAATGACGTATTTTTAACTTACGAAGGAGTGATCAGATCTTCAAGAAACTTCATATTTAGAAGAACCTCGTAACTCAGATATCTCATTTTAAATCTCAACCGGATCAAGCGTAATTGGGGGGGGGACTGGAAATCTTAGAAAATACTTAAAGCGGTGAGATCAGGATGAAACTGGATGGGAATAATAGAAACCTGTCAAAGATACTTGACTGACATAACTGGACTGGATCTGCTCTCTTTAGTGGAATTGGGGGGGGGGGGGATTTTGAAAATTGAGGTATTTGTAACTTACGAAAGGGTGACCAGATCTTAATGAAATTTGATATTTAGAAGGATCTTGTGCTTTAAAGTTCTAATTTCAAATTCCGACCAGATCCTGTGACATTCGGAGGAGTTGGAGGGGGAAACCGGAATTCTTGGAAAACATGAAAATTGGGGTATTTTTATCTTACGAATAGATGATCGGATCGTAATGAAATTTGATTTTTAGAAGGAATTCATGTCTCAGAGCTCTTATTTCAAATCCCGACCAGATCTTTTGACATTGGGGGAGTTGGAGGGGGAAATCTTGGAAAAACACTTGGAGTGGAGGAATCGGGATGAAGCTTGGTGGATAGAATAAACAAATGTCCTTGATACGTGATTGACAGAATCGTACTGGATTCGCTCTCTTTGGGGGAGTTGGGAGGAGGGGTTCAGTGATTTGGCGAGTTCGGTGCTTCTGGACGTGCTAGGGCGATGAAAATTGGTAGGCGTGTCAGGGAGCTGCACAATTTGACTTGATAAACTTGTTTTCCCAGATTCAACCATCTGGGGGGCAAAAGAGAGAGGAAAAATTAGGTATTTATAGCTTACGAGTGGGTGATCGGATCTTAATGAATTTTGATATTTAGAAGGACTTTGTGACTCAGAGCTCTTATTTTAAATCTTGACCGGCATTAAGCCTCTTATTTTCCTTTTTAAATCAATCTATTGATTCATAGAATTTTGTTAGAGCACATACCATATAATCTCTTGGCTCTTAGCTCTTCTCCCCTCGTCACAAGTGCCATATGAACTCTTAGCTCTTGTTTTAACAAGGCTCGAAAGCAATAGGAAATTCAATGTTCAATCAAGTAAATACGGGCCATAAAATCATATGATGAGAAAACATATTCAATAAGCAGCAATTCATGGGCAACTTTATTGACATGGTACTAAAACTACATCCGCAGAAAATGATAAAAATATTCAGTAATGAGGTCCAAAAATAGTTGCGATGTATCTGAGAGGTCGATCAATGGCTGTAGCCAAAGGTCCCCCTATTAAAATATTCCAAGAAGTTTAGCAATAGAGAAGTATTTCTTAGGTTGATATGTTGCCAATACATTTGACTTGACGAAATGTGTGGTGAACAAGGGCATTTCGCTTTTTAAGACTAGTATCTGTGACTTAATTTAAATTTCAGCGATTTGATTCGATTCCTAGTTCAATTTAAAAATCAGTATTTGATACTGAATTACAGAGTATTTTCAAAAACAAAATACATCAGGAATTCAATCAGTTTAGGCAATTTAATTTAATTATGGCGACTGGTCATTGATGCCATCATTTGCTTTAACACAAGACTAAGAAAAACAAAGAGATGTTCTGGAGAAAATTCCGAAACCATTTTCTCTAAAGTATACGCTCAACTCTCTCCGTAATATTTCAAACATTTCAGCTTATCAGGAAATTATTTCTTCAATAGGGCCCAATGATCAAGTTTACTTAGTGTTAACAGCCTCAAATTGTATACTTTCTTCTTTCAACTCACAAATATGCAACATAAAAAGTGGGCCTAATAGGAAAAAACCTTTTCAATATGTGGACAGGGGTCCGTGCGAACGCAATCCCCCACTACCAACAATTATGCTGTTGAGTTAACACCATTTGGGGTAATCATATGGGTCAGCCAATCCGAAGTGCAATGGAAAGGCCTCAGTTCACCCTGGGAGCGCTTCCTTCATTATCAAGGTAGCTCCCCAGCCAGGTAAGTATTATTTGTTCAAAATCTTTCGACATAAATCCGGTTGCTTTGAATGCCACTCAGAAACTCTTATTTATTAAACAGATGCAGCTTTACAAAACTTTTTCACAGCAGTGAATCAGATCTCTAAATTATTTTTGAAAATAGGAATGCCCCATTTCATTTTCATATGCAAGCGTCTTAATCGTTTAAATGCAAGTTTACCTTTTTGAGAAAAGAAAATCAGGAGTTTCTCACTCTGTTATCAATTTGACTGAAAAGTCGAAACTTTAATTTCTGAGAACCCAGTGACCGTTCTACTGACTATGCCAATTATTTTCTCTTCTAACAACCATTAGTCATTACTACTATCAACAACTCACCTCGGAACCAAGCCGTCTAAGGCCAAAAACAATCACTTCAGCAATTTTAATTGAATGTTAGTTCAATTTAAATTTCAGCACTTTATGTTTACTAACTATTTTCGATAAAGATGCACGGGTCTTGGATCCAGCTTGGACACTTTAAATCAATTATGGCGACTACTCATTGGCTTTTTCACCATTAATTTTTGTAAATTATATACAGAGTTTCTTCTTTTTTTTGCATGTGGAAAAAAATGATTTCCAATATATTCAAGGACTAAGTAACTATAGCCGGAGTCTCTCTTAAATTTGAATAACGTATTATACGTATAATTGATTAGGGCTCATGGACTTTGCTTTCCCCTCGAAAGGGGTGAGCCGATCCCTGAGGTACTGCAATACCGGTCCAGCGCATGAAGGACGCGGACAAGCCCGACATCCCTCCGGTTTTCAAAAATCAGTTTAGTATTCTGGGCCCCATGTAAGGGCCGTATCAGGTATTAGTCTATAAGAGCAGATACTGCAATTTGATTTTAGCCAAAAGGCCGAGAAGCAATAATTCAACAAGGATTGTCGAAGACATTATAAGCATACGAGTAGGCTAACAAAGTTTGTCGCTAAATTAGTTTCAGTTGCAATGCTCAAATAACTTTCAATCAACTTATCACTTGGTCTTTAGATTTTATGTTATCAGAAAAGATAACACCTTAAATCAGAGATATATTCTCTTAGCCCTTTAACTGACAATGATCGGAACCACTATTGACAAATGACGTTAATTCACGGTAATTAAGAGGGTGGGGTACAGAGAAAAGTACTTTTCGAAATCAGAGAGGACAATTCTCTTGTGTTTTCACTTTCTTTTACAAAAATAAAACACCCTCATTTACAATAAAAATTTACAATCCACCAATTGACACCACTGGTATTGATCAAAAGCGTCAATTCATGGAAATCAAGGGGCAAGGCCGGATCTAGTGAGCTAATCCCCGATTTTTTTTTGTCCGACTCGTTAAAACGTAACGCAAGGCATTTAAACAAGTTTCCGATGGGTTTTAATTTTTTTTATCCCTCCATGATTTCTAAACACAGCCCAAGCTGGAGGGGGAGGGGGCGAAAAAGTATTCTTCAGGGTCCACGGAGGGGAATCTTGGTGTCTTTTTAATTTCTTTAACAAAAATACAAAGAAAAATCAAGCCCTTTTTCAATGATTATACCACGAAAAGATTTTTTTAATGTAAGAGGGGGAATGCAGGAAAAACATCTTGTAGAGAAAATTCCCTTCCCTTAATTATAGCCCCTGGTTTCCATATATGCTACATGGTAACAATGCAGGTCAAGCAATTCGTGGTAACGAACTGTAGTAAGGAGCGACCCGGCTCAATAGTAAACAAAACTCTAAAAAATTGAATTTTGATGCTAAAAGATACATCAAAAGAATCGAATTTTTATGCTGATTTTAAATATATAAGTTTCATCAAATTTGGTCTTGGTCATCAAAAGTTAAGAGCCTGAGAAAATTTGCCTTATTTTGGAAAATAGGGGGAAACACCCCCTAAAAGTCATAAAATCTTAACGAAAATCACACCATCGTATTCGGCGTATCAGAGAACCCAACAAAACAATTTTCAAACTCCTATCTACAAAAATGTGGAATTTCGTATTTTTTGCCAGAAGACAGATCACGGGTGCGTGTTTATTTGTTTTTGTTTTTTTTTTCTTTTCCCCAGGGGTCATCGTATCGACCAAGTGGTCCTACAATGTCTCAAGAGGGCTCATTCTAACGGAAATGAAAAGTTCTAGTGACCTTTTTAAGTGACCAAAAAAATTGGAGGGCACCTAGGCCCCCTCCCACGCTCATTTTTTTCCCAAAGTCAACAGATAAAAATTTTGAGATAGCCATTTTGTTCCAAATAGTCGAAAACCATAAAATTATGTCTTTGGGGATGACTTACACCCCCACAGTCCCAGGGGGAGGGGCTGCAAGTTACAAACTTTGACCATTGTTTACATACAGTAATGGTTATTGAGAAGTGTACATACGTTTTCAGGGGGATTTTTTTTTGGTTTGGGGGCTGAGATTGAGGGTAGGGGGCTATGTGGGAGGATCTTTCCTTGGAGAAATATGTCATGGGGTAAGAGAAATTCAAAGAAAAGGGCAGGATTTTCTAGCATTACTATAAAAAAACAATGAAAAAATAAACATGGTAGCGAACTGTAATAAGGAGCGACCCGGCTCAACAGTAACCGAAACTCTAAAAAATGCAATTTTGATACCAATAGTTACATCAAAGAAATCGCATTTGAATGCTGGTTTTAAAAATATAATTTTCATCAAGATTAGTCTTACCTATCAAAAGTTATGAGCCTGAGAAAATTCGCCTCATTTTAGAAAATAGGTGAAAACACCCCCTCAAAATCATACAATCTTAACGAAAATCAAACCATCAGATTCAGCATATCAGAGAACCCAATAGCAGAAGTTTCAAGCTCCTATCTACAAAAATGTGGAATTTCGCAATTTTTGCCAGAAGACAAATCACGGATGCGTGTTTATTTATTTTTTTTTTCCAGGGGTTATCGACCCAGTGATCCTAGAATGTTGCGAGATGGATCATTTTAACTGAAATTACAAGTTCTAGTGCCCTTTTTAAGTGACCAAAAAAAATGGAGGGCACCTAGGCCCCCTCCCACGCTCATTTTTCCCCAAAGTAATCGGATCAAAACTCTGAGATAGCCATTTTATTCACCATAGTCGAAAAAACTAATAACTATGTCTTTGGGGACAACTTACTCCCCCGCAGTCCCCGTGGGAGGAGTTGCAAGTTACAAACTTTCACCTCTGTTTATATATAGTAATGGTTACTGGGAAGTGTACAGACGTTTTCAGGGGGATTTTTTTGGTTTGGGAGGGAGAGTTGAGGTGGGGTGGGGTGGGGGGTACGTGGGAGGATATTTCCATGGAAAAACTTCTCATGGGGGAAGAAACTTTCAATGAAGGGGGCGCAGGATTTTTTAGCATTATTTAAAAAAATAAAAAAAATATTATTGAAAAGTTTTTTCTACTGAAAGTGAGGAGCAGCGTAACAACTTAAAAGGAGCAGAAATAATTGCGCATATGATGGGTTTACTTCCTCGTAATACCTCGCTCTTTACGCTAAAGTATTTTTAGTAATTTCAACTATTTATTCTACGGCCTTCGGGATTCAAAGGTCATTTTTAAGGAATTAAGACAGAATTTAAGCTTTAGTGTAAAGAGTGAGATATCGACGAGGGATGAACTCCCTCAATTACGCAATAAAAACATATGAATATAGAAGTTCGTTATGTAAGGTAATTCGTAAATTACGTCTATTTTTTACTAATGAAAATATTCGTAAAAAAAATTAAAAGTTCTAGTTGTCTTTTTAAGTAATCAAAAAATTGGAGGACAACTAGGCTTCTTCCCTCTCTCCTTTTTTCTCAAAATCTTCGGATTAAAACTATGAGAAAGCCATTTAGCCAAAAAAAAAAAAAAATATGCAAATTTCGTTTTAATTATTTATGTGTGGAGAGCCAAGATCAAAACATGCATTAATTCAAAAACGTCCAGAAATTCAATAAAAAAATAAGTTTTTTTAAATGAAAGAAAGGAGCAACATTAAAACTTAAAATGAACAGAAATTACTCCGTATATGAAAGGGGTTTTTCCTCCTCAACGCTCCTCTCTTTACGCTAAAATTTTTTACTGTTTTAAGAAGTAGAGTTAAGAGAAAGAGTCAAACTTTAGCGTAAAGACCGGGGCGTTGAGGAGGAAAAGCCCCTTTCATATACGGAGTAATTTCTGTTCGTTTTAAGTTTTAATGTCGCTCCTTACTTTCATTTAAAAAAACTAGTTTTATTTATTTAATTATATTAAGACATTATTAAATTTGCTTCAAGTATGGACACAAAAGCTGACTTCCACCATTCATAGTGAAGACACCTAAACTCGTTTAACCAGTGTTATAATTTGTTCTTGTCATACCGGACATTGTTTGGATTAGCCTGCTGTAAACCTAATTTCGATAATATCTGGCGCTGTTTGAAGCTGGAGGGTCGTCCCCCTTGCGTGCAAGTCTTTGTCTCATGTTAATTAGAGTTACTAATTTCTTGCAATCAATGCAAACGGATGTCAATGCTTGTAACGACCTTCTTGATCTGTGAGAAGATTTAACCTGTGCGGCTTTTTGCCAAGTTTTTGTTAGTGAAAAAGATTTATCTTTTTTGGACTATTTGATTAGGAACTGCGCGTGAAGTACACTATTGAGTGCCGTGCAGATTTGAAGGTGAGCTGACCTCACAAAGGTTGGACTGATATCCACTCGGATGCACTAGTGAGGCTCGACTCTCTTCATCTCATATTTTTTGTGGTTTATTCAGTGGTTATTCATCCCAGTTTCAAAATGAGTCCGAATGTTCCGGTCAACGCCAAACCAGGGGATCTCTTTCTAGCTAGGTTTGCAGGCTACCCATTATGGCCAGTTCGGATTCTGGAGTCTTTCTCCGCTTCGAAAGGGCTAAAAAGTATCAGGTTTTCTGCTACGGAAAAAAAATATGATCGCCAATTAGTTACTTCTGAGCAGCTTGTCAGTTATAAAGATAATGTAACAGAAGCTTAAGCCAAGAAAACCAGAGGAGTAGATGCTGCATTTGATGAATTACGTGATTATCCGGATGTTTATAAACCATATCTGAAGGGTTCAAATACTGCCGCTGATTGTGCAGCAGAATTGCCAAATCTTTTTAATGTTACCGAACAGGACTTGCTCGCTACAAAGAAAACTTTATCAGAGACAATTGAAAAGAAAATAGCCGAAAAACTGAAATCGACCGGGTCAGCTCCATCGGCTAGTACTGCCATGTTTCCGACAGAGACCATGGTTTCAGAAATATATGATGCGATCATTGAGAAACAGCTCAAAGGATACTTGCATGCTATTGAAATCCATGAGAACAGGGTAACTCAATGCTCCAATGCTCAAGAGACAAATGGTCTGTGTGAAGGGAAAAGAGAATCTACAGGCAATTCTCCATGTGAAGGGAGACCAAGAAAACGGTCTGTGAGGAAGGAAAAGCCTGGAGCCTAAGTGCAAATATAAAACAAAATCCCTGTGATTACCACCTCAAAGATTTATCTTCGTTGATACATTTGGGGAGTCTGAAGTATAGCATTCTAGCAGGCTAACTAATGATTCATTGGTCTATATATATATATATATATATATATATATAAACATATACATATATATATATAAATATATACATATATATATATATATATATATATATATATATATATATATATATATATATATATATATATATATATATATATATATATATATATATATATATATATATATATATGTATATATATTATATATTAATATTAGAACCTTTCAATGAAGAATGAATTCATTTAGCTGATGACTAAAATTCATTGGTCTATATATATAAACATATATATATATATATATATATATATATATATATATATATATATATATATATATATATATATATATATATATATATATATATATATATATATATATATATATATATATATATATATATATTAGAACCTTTCAATGAAGAATCAATTCATTTAGCTGATGACTAAAATGCATTCTATAACATATTTTGGTACAAGGAATTGGTGTGGTCAGGATTCACCCTTGTTTCATTAGCAGGCATTCCTGTAAAACCGTCCTAAATTTTACAGAAATCTATTTTCTCCAGAGGGAGAAGACTTGGTGAGGGGTCAATGGGCTTTTACCAGATTAGAAGGAAACGAGAAGGAACTGGAGATGGTGTAAAAGCGAGCCAAATCCAAGCTACATTTAGTCCTCTTTTGTTTCGTCATAGAAAGTAACTATTAGTATCCTTGCAGCATAGCCACGTAATTTATTTAGGCTAAAAAGTAAAGGACAAATCATTGCTCAAGAAATAAAAACAAAACTAACTCAAATCCATACAAAATATTATTCCTTTAAGCATTGCACTTGAAAAATCAAAAGATGCTACCGTCTTGGAATACAACTTCCCTCGTATTACTTTGTTTCAACTAAGTCCTTCTAGATCGAGTTTCATCTTATAGAATTTGTTTATCATTTCCTTTGCTTTTCTACAGTTTCGTGATTTCGTCAAAATCCAAACTTGAGGGGGATGGAGGGGCAAAGTTGGAACCCTTTTTATAAAATCAAGTGAAAATGGCATTAAAAACTAAAAAGAAGCCATTTGGTACCACAAAGGTACTATTTAGTACTCTAAAGGAACTATAAAGGTACTTAAAAAAAAAACTAACTCAAATCCATGCACAATATTATTCCATAAGGCATCGATCTTCTGCACTTGAGAAATCAAAAGATACTACCATCTTGGAATGCCACTTTCCTCGTACAACTTTTTTTCTACTAAGACCTTCGAGCTCGAGTCCATCTTTTAGGATTTTTTTTTTCACTTAAAAAGGGCACTAAAACTTTTGATTTCCGTTAGAATGAGCCCTCACACGACATTTTAGGACCACTGGGTCGATAAGATAACCTCTGGGAAAAAAAACAAAAAAAAACACGCATACGTGATCCGTCTTGTGGCAAAAAAAAATGCAAAATTCCACATTTTTGTAGATATGAGCTTGAAACTGCTACTGTAGGGTTCTCTGATACGCTGTATCTGATGGTGTGATTTTCTATGACTTTTAAGGGGTTTTTCCCCTATTTTCTCAAATAAGGCAAATTTTCTCGGGCTCTTAACTTTTGATGGGTAAGTCGAAAGTTAAGGAAAATTATATATTCAAAATCAGCATTGAAATGCAATCCTTTTGATGTAACTATTGCTATAAAAATTCCATTTTATAGAGTTTTGATTACTATTGAGTCGGGTCGCTCCTTACTACAGTTCATTACCACGAACTGTTTGATTAATGCCAGATTTGCCTCTCACTCAGTAGGACTATCTGTCTTGGCTTCTTATACAATTAAATATAAAAAAACAAGTTTTTTTTAACTAAGTAAGGAGCGATATTAAAACTTAAAACGAACAGAAATTACTCCTTATATAAAAGAGGTTGTTCCCTCCTCAACGCCCCGCTCTTTACGTTAAAGTTTGACTCTATCTCTCAACTCTACTTTTTAAAACAGTAAAAGACTTTAGCATAAAGAGCGGGGTGTTGAGGAGGGAACAGCCTCTTTTATATAAGGAGTAATTTTCTGTTCGTTTTAAGTTTTAATATAGCTCCTTACTTTCAGTTAAAAAAACTTGTTTTTTTTTATTTAATCTCTGAACGTTTTTAAATTAGGACTTGTTTTGGCTCTCCGCACATGAATAATTTTAGCACATGAAATGGCTAAATGGCTTTCTCATAGTTTTGATCGGACGATTTTGAGAAAAACAAGCGGGGGAGTAGGCATAGTTACCCTCCAATTTTTTGGTTGTTTGAAAAAGCAACTAGAACTTTTAATTTTTTACGAACGTTTTGATTAGTAAAAATATACGTAACTTACGAATTAGCTTACGTAACGAACTTCTGTATTTGTTTGTTTTTATTATGTATATGAGGTGGTTCACTAACTCGTCAGTACCTCGGTCTTTACACTAAAGCTTAAATTTTGTCCCGTAAAGAGCGAGGTATTAGGAGGAGGTGAACCCCTCATTTGCGTAACAATCTCTGTTCGTTTTAAGTTTTAATGCTGCTCCTTACTTTCAGTTGAAAAAAAAACTTTTTCCTATTTATTCATTGTTCTTTAAAAAAATACTAAAAATCCTGCCCCCCTTCATGGAAGTTTTCTTCCCCCATGAAAAATTCCTCCATGGAAAGATCCCCCCAGATAACCCCCTCCCCTAAACCCCTACCCCCAACCAAAAAAAATCCCTCTGAAAGCGTCTGCACACTTCCCAATAACCATTACTATACGTAAACACTGGTCAAAGTTTGTAACTTGCAGCCCCTCCCACGGGGACTGTGGAGGAGTAAATCGTCCCCAAAGACAGAGTTATTAGGTTTTCGACTATGGTGAATAAAATGGCTATCTCAGAGTTTTGATTGGAAATAATTGGCGTGGGAGGGGGCCTAGGTGCCCTCCAATTTTTTTTGTCACTTAAAAAGGGCAATAGAACTTTTCTTTTCCGTTAGAATGAGCCCTCACACGACATTCTGAACCAATGGGTCGATACGATCACCCCTGGAAAAACAAAACAAAAAACAAACAAATAAATAAACACGCATCCGTGATCTGTCTTGTGACAAAAAATGAAAAATTCCACATTTTTGTAGATAGATGCTTGAAACTTCTACTGTAGGGTTCTCTGATACGTTGAATCTGATGGTGTGATTTTCGGTAAGATGCAATGACTTTTAAGGGGTGTTTCCCCCTATTTTCTAAAATCAAGCAAATTTTCGCAGGCTCGTAACTCATGATTGGTAAGTCTAAACTTAATGAAACTTATGTATTTAGAATCAGCATGAAAATGCAAATCTTTTGATGTAACTATTGTTATAAAATTCTGTATTTTAGAGTTTCGGTTTCTATTGAGCCGGGTCGCTCCTTACTACAGTTCGTTTTCACGAACTGTTTGATCAGTCATGGCTTCATGCCCGCAAATATTCATTTTTAATTCATTGGATCTCTTGAATTCTCTTGAAAATTTTTCTTGAATTTACTGGTCATTTTGGGATACACATGAAAATAATATAGGCTATGTATGATAGCAAGACCGAATCCAGAAATCAGGATTAAGGGATTAGTCCCCTTCCCCTCCTCCAAAAAATGTTTCTCCAACACCAAAAGACGTTTAAAGTATAAAACGTGTGAGATCCAACGTTTTACGTATAAGACGTTTTATGGTCGGGGGGAGAGGGATGTGTGGGAAGATCTTTCCATGGATGTATGACGGGGAAGAGTATTTCTATGAAAGGGGCGCTGAATTCTCCAGTATTATCTAAAAAAAAATCATTTTTGGATACGTTTTTAGCAACCAAAAAAATTGAGGGAAACTAGGCCACCTCCCCCGCCCCTCTTTGATCAAAATCGTCCGATCAAAGATTTGAAAAAACAATTTAGCAAAAAAAAAAAAAAAAATAATAAGCAAATTTCGTTTTAATTATTCATCTGCGATGAGCCAAAATCAAAACCTGCATTAATTCAAATACGTTCAGAAATTAAATAAGAAAAAAGTTTTTTTTTCCACTAAAAGTAACGAACGACATTAAAACTCAAAACGAACAGAAATGATTCCGTACATGAAAGGGGCTGTCCCCTCCTCAACGTCCCGCTCTTTACGTTAAAGTTTTCTATTGTTTTACAAAGTAGAACTGTGATAAAAGTCAAATTTCAGCAGAAGGAGCGTGGGAGTAGGCCTCCAATTGTTTGGATATTTAAAAAGGCAACTAGAACTTGTCTTTTTACGAACGTTTTTATTAGTGCAAATATACGTAACTTACACAACGAACTTCTACATTAGTATGTATTTATTACGTATATGAGGGGGGGGGTCACGCCCTCGTCAATACATCGCTCTTTACACTAAAGCTTAAGTTTTGTCCCGATTCCTTAAGAATTACCCCTGAATCACAAAGACCGTAGAATAAATAGTTGAAATTAATAAAATTACTTTAGCGCAAAGAGCGAGGTAATAGGAGGGGGTGAACACCTCATATGCGTAATAATTTCTGTTCGTTTTAAGTTTTAATGCTGCTTCTTACTTTCAGTTAAAAAAAACTTTTTCATATTTATTTTTTCATTGTTCTTTTAAAAAATGCTGAAAAATCGTGCTCCCCCTTCATGGAAATTTTGTTTCCCATGAAAAATTCCTCCATGGAAAGCTCCCCCCAAATAACCCCGTCCTCAAACCAAAAAAAAAAACACTTGAAACCGTCTGTACTATGTGTAAACACTGGTCAAAGTTTGTAATTTGTAGCCTCTCCCAAGGGGACTGGGGGGGGGGTAAGTTGTCCCCAAAGACATAGTTATTAGGTTTTACGACAATGCTGAATAAAATGGTTATCTCGGAATTTTGATCCAGTGACTTTGGCGAAAATGAGCATGGTAGGGGCCCTAGGTGGCCTCCAATTTTTTGATCACTTGAAAAGGGCACTAGAACTTTTGATTTCCATTAGAATGAGCCTTCACACGACATTCTAGGACCATTGGGTCGATACAATAACCCCTGGAAAAAAAAGCAAAAAAACAAACAAATAAACATGCATCGGTGATCCGTCTTGTGGCAAAAAAATGCAAAATTCTACATTTTTGTAGATAGGAGCTTGAAACTGCTACTGTAGGGTTTTCTGATACGCTGTATCTGATGGTGTGATTTTCGATTAAGATTAAGATTCTATGACTTTTAAGGGGTGTTTTCCCCTATTTTCTAAAATAAGGCGAATTTTCTCAGGCTCGTAACTTTTGATGGGTAAACTTAAACTTAATGAAACTTATAAATTCAATATTGGCACTAAAATACAATCATTTTGATGTAATTGTTGGTATCAAAATTCCATTTTTTGAAGTTTCGGTTACTATTGAGTCGGGTCGCTCCTTACTACAGCTCGTTACTACGAACTGTTTGATTAATGCCAGATTTGCCTCTCACTCAATCGGACTGTCAGTCTTGGCTTCTTATACAATTAGCTATGGCTTCATGCCCACAACTATTCGATTTTATTTCATTGGATCTCTCGAATTCTCTTGAAAAGTTTTCTTGAATTTACTGGTTATTTTGGGATGCACATAAAAGAAAATATAGGCTATCTATGATAGCAAGACCGAATCCAGGAATCAGGATTAGGGGATTAGTCCCCTCCCCCTCCTCCAAAAATGTTATCCAACACAAAATGACGTTTAAAGTATAAAACGCGTGAGATCTAACATTTCACGTATAAGATGTTTTATGGTCGGAGGGAGGGGGATATGTGGGAGGATCTTTCCATGGATTATCACGGGGAAGAGTATTTCCATGAAGGGGCGCTGGATTTTCCGGTATTATTTTAAAAAAATCATTTTTGGATGCTTTTTTAGCAACAAAAAAATTTGGAGGGAAACTAAGCCACCTCCCCCACCCCTCTTTGATCGAAATCGTCCGATCAAAAATAGAAAAAAATTAGCAAAAAAATAATATGCAAATTTTGTTTTAATTATTCATGAACGATGAGCAAAAATTAAAACTTGCGTTAATTCAAATGCTTTCAGATATTTAATAAAAAAAAAGTTTTTTTTTCCACTGAAAGTAAGGAACGACATTAAAACTTAAAACGAACAGAAATGATTCCATATATGAAAGGGGCTGTCCCCTCCTTAATGGTCCCGCTCTTTACGCTAAAGTTTTCTATTGTTTTACAAAGTAGAACTGTGACAAAGAGTCAAATTTTAGCGTAAGGAGGGGGGGCGTTGATAAGGGGACAGCCCCTTTCATATACGGAATCCAGGAAGCAGGATAACAAATTACCTAAAGCCCATTAAATTAGGTAAAGCGCTTGCACTGAAAATTGAATAGACTTTCAAATTGTAATTTGAGATCCGATGACAGGTTATGGTTATAAAGCGACAAGACCCGAAAGACGAAGAACGAAGTTTGTTTCCTTGTATTGAAGTTTGTTTCAAATATGCAATAATATGTCATATCTCCCCGGGTATTTCGAAGAACAGATCGTGCGTAATGTATCAAGAAATAATAGACATTATGGTGGCATTTTGGTTTTGGTTAAAGCATCTGCTATTGACAGCTATGAGAGAATTAACAGTAAATCTGAAAACTTGCTTTGGTTTTATATTTTTTTAAACGTGGGAAGCAATTAATTTTGGGTTTACTCCAAGCAATTAATTTACCTCCACAAAATAGTTCGTATAATCGAGAAAATACTTCAGAAATTATAGAAGAAGAATTATCGTTAATACAAAAAGTTAGAGAGATCTGGAGTGCGTGTTGATGGGGTATTTTAATTCTTATACCGGTATAGAGGCTGAGATCCCAGATTTAGGGGATTTTTTCCAATTTGCTGTAGAATACCACGAAGTAACAAGGATGAAAAAAGAAAAAATAAATGTATGGGGAAGAAAGCTTCTGGTGCTTTGTGGTGAATATGGTCTGATGGTTGCGTATGGTAAGTTTGGGAATGATAAGGGTAGGGCGAGTTTACTTGCCTTTCGGGTCCAACTCCAAGTGCTGTATATCATGCGCTAATTAATACGCAATTTATACCTGAATCAATTAGTATGGGAGCATTCGATTTAGTTGGATCTGATCTTAAAGCTATTAAGCTTGAGGTGAAGGTTGGCCAGCTAGGCCGCGGCCCACGAGTCAGAAATTTCTATAATGTGTAGTATAGAATAGTAGGTTTAGATAAACGAATTAAAAATGATTTATTAGATAAAGATATTGAGGCATTTAAAAGGGAGCTCTTGAAGTCGCATGTAACTAATAAGCTGAAATCGTTAGAGGACAATAAAAAAGATACTCATGGTATAATTATGTAGTTAAATTACAAAATGGACAGTTGTTCAAAATCGTGTGGCCTGTCAAAAAAAAAAAAAAAAATGTGTGGTATTTTGATTTGGATTGCAAGCTAATGAAAGGAGAAGTGAGATATTTATTGAACTGTTTGTTTGAATATGAAAGCGCGGAAGATTAAAGATTGAGATTGGCTAAATATAAAGATACAAGAAGAGAATATAAAAAATTAATAAAATGGAGAAAAAAGAGTATTAGAATAAGTAAAAACTGGACATTGCTGATGATTTTAAGAAAAAAAGTTTTTAAGAAGTTTTGGGGCCATTTATGGAATGATAGTGGAAAAGGAAAAGTTAATACCCAGGTTGTTCTGGAAGCTGATTCATGGTCCGATTACCTAAGAAAATTGGAAGGTGATTGTGTAGATCTTCAGGAGATAGCGCACACCCCAGAGATGGTTATTTATCCTATGAGGGAACACGATTATGATCTAGTGGGTGATATGAATGGCCAAGAGATTAAGCTGGTATTTAAGAATTTAAAAGGTGGTACTGCTGCGGATGTTGAGGGTATACCAATAAAGTTATTTAAGAACTTTTTTACCATTTTTATGTCTTACCACTGGAACCAAATTGGTCTTACCATCGAATACACCGGAAACAAATAACAGGTGCACCAACTAGCAAAAGTTGCGAACCCCTCATTGCCGAAGATAATTATGTGCTAACATCTGACTGTTTCTCAAAACTCCCATACATGTCTCATAATTGGTATTGGCCTATTTTTGGTTTCAGTGTGTACCTTACTACTGAAGTTGTCAACCCCTTTAAACTTTCAAACTGGTATATGTCATGAAGGAGTTTTTTACCAAAAATGGATGACATATACTTTGATCAGCTCATCAAGAGCTATCAACCATCGTAAAAAAAAATTATATCTATATCAGTTCAAAAGTTGATAGAATTCTTTTCTAGTTGACTTTTTTGCCGTAAGTCAAATTTCCAACGTCATCACTTAGCAACACATCTGATACCATTTCTCTATCGCAATCCCAAGAGCGAAAAACCGAATGATAACCTCAGTTGAAATCACGAACAGAAATGGGTAGAAACAACAGATGGCAGAACTATCGGTCCCCACTTTTTTTCTTTAACTATCTCTATTTATCACTCAAAGAAGAGATATGGGCTGTGGGGCCGGGTAACTGCCGCATATATTTAACACTTATAAATTTTATTCCATCTTCAATTTGAAACTGGTGCCTGCCTGCTTGCCTGCTAAAACGAAGCCTTCCACTCGAAAGCAGAAACATGGTTTGATGAAATGAAAGCTTGACTGCATGACTTCAGTTACTTCTCTCTGACACAGGTTATAAAACTCCAAGTCACTTCACACACCAAACGCTCTGGCTCAAGGACAAGCAAAAACCATCCTTTTTGGCCCCAGACAAGAGCTCTGCGAGGCTTTCCAAAATGCAAAGTCATATTCATCAATGCGGCCTAAAGTGAATACTTTCCGTAAAAACCACAGAGGTTGGACCCTTACCACTTTCTAGGAAAAAGCTGAAATCAGGGTGCTAGGAAAAAAACAAAAAAAAACACAACAAAACCAAAGTGTTGCTCTCGCAACAAAATCAGTATTAGTTCAAACATATTCTTATGCCTTGGGTTGAGTTCATTGAAACAAGCTTTAATTTAAATATGTGTGAGTTAGATAAGGATTAAGTCAAGAGAGGGTGTATTTTAATGGGGGTTGTCAAATGAGGGTTCAGTTTAATGGGGCTGAGCTGCACGTGGGCTGGGTTTCATGGGGCTCAGTTAAAGGGGGATTTAGTTGCACGAGGGTTCAGTCAAATACAGTTGAGCTGCACAGGGATCTAGTTTCACGAATTAATCGTTTTTTTAAGCATTGACAAAAATAAAATAAAACATTAGGCATTTGAGATGAATTACCAGTTTTCGAAGAGCTTTTACATTGGAACTGTTTAACGACAGTATTTTTTTTTACTTGGGGCTTGGAAAGGGTTCGATATTTGAACCCAGTGCTGTGAACTGGACATATTTTTTTGTCAAATGGGTATATTCAGGGTTTCCCTGTCTAGTGAAAATAATGCTACTATTCAGGGTCTTTAAAAAGCATTACCACGGCATAAAATTTACTACATCCCAAAAAATATGTCGTGTGATTCTATAGGTAAATATTTCTCTATGTCTAGTTCTCCTCTACTGACTTCTGATATGACAGAAAAGGGCAACTTATGTGACATACAACTACAAGCAATTGCAAAAAAAAGTCGAATCTGAATTTTAATCTCATCTCCGAACGTTTGCCTTGTGTGGTAATAACGCTTTCAGACTATCCATTTTCTAGAAAATTGTACGGAAAACTGGAAGTAGTGAAAGTGATCGAGATATACAGTATTTTTAAATACATGTGTAATAGTTTATCGGCTATCGTCATCAAAGTTTTTTTTTTCTATACCAATACCTACAGAAAAACAATTTTTAAGCATGCATCATTTGTAAAATTTACCCTTTTTCTGTTGAAACCACACAAAAAAGTTGAAACCTGTCAATTGTTTCATCAAATTCTAAGACGTTTCAAATTACTAATACATCGTTAAATGTTTATACTTAATAAAGGAATGTTTAGTCATCAGGCATTCACCTATTCACGCTCGCTTATTGAAAAAGAGGCCTTCGGGAACATACCAAATGTTCAAAATTTAAAGCAATAGATTAAGAAATTCTCTCTTAACTGATTTTTTTGAATTTTATTGTACAAATTGTTAATATTAAAAAAATTTGCACAATACAGCATAACTAGATACTTTTTTCAAATTTATTTTAAGACAAAACCAAGAAATACCTTACAATAAACCGTTTGTACAACTTCATTACATAAAAAGTAATATTAACAGTTAGTGAAATCAGGAACAGAATAGATTCATTTTTTCCCCAAACGTAACAGTTTTTGAATTGCGGATGTGATTGAAGGTTAAAACCCTGATCTTTGTCAATCAGCATACAGGGTTGCCAAAGGGATACTTTCAGTTCTTATTTGACACTTTTTCACCCTGGGTGACACCCTGCCACTATTGGGTGAAAAAATACAACTTTTTGAAAAAAAGGACACTTTTTGGCATTTTTTCAAAATCAATACCACATGCATTTATATTCAGTTTTATATGGCACTTGGTATTAACCAAGTGACATATAGCAATCGCAAATTCTGTCGGTCCCGGTTAGGGCTTCCACTTCTAGGGAGATTACCCTATTTTAGGGGAAAATCACGTCTTTTAGGGACACTTATTTTGAATCTAGGGATTCAGGGAAATCTGGGGTTAAGTAAGGGTTTTTAGGGATCTTCAGGGAAAATTCGAATTTTTCAAACGAAGGCTGACAAATTCTTATAGATTGCAGATTATGCTCAGTCTTCTTGAAGATACTTATGTCGCAACACTGGCTTATATTGCAAAGATCAGCGCGAAATTACAAAAAGAGCTAAAGTGTGGAATGACATTCATTAGCAAGGGACGACTTTAATCCCTTGGATTTTCATTCATTAGGTATTTAGTAATTTAGTTTAGGTACCCTAGTATTTAGTTTATTTTTAAGCAATGCCTTTGATTGGGTGTAAACTGCCCAACATAAAGAGTGTTGGTTAGGCAGAAATTATAGAATAGGAGCATGCGACCTATGCACTTAGCATTAGGGATTCTTTCAATCTGCTGGTGACCTCTTTTTCCCGTGGTCATCTATCTGCAAATCCATAGGGGACTATCCAAATAAAGCACCAGCTGCCTTAGCTGGGAGCCTGGGCAGCACCAGCTGCCCATGGAGGTGACCTTAGGTTGATGGCTGAAAGGTCAGAAACTATAATTTTTCAATTCTAAAATTTTCTTTCACTTTTATACATTCCCTTCTATGATTGTACAGTCCAGTTAAAGCACATCTGACCTCTTTAGGAGTAAAAAAGAAAAAGCAATTCTGCTACTTAAAAAATGAATATTTGATTAATTTTGTGACTACATTAATTTTAAACAGGTCAGAAGGGCTTAAATTTAATTATGAAGTAAGAAAATATGATTTAAACCATGAAAGAACAGTTTTTGACTTGATAATTGGCCGGGGTTGATGTTTCATCCTGACACAAAATGGCACTCTCTATTGCTTAGGTAAAAAAAACAAGGCTCCAGCCACAATCTGATCATAGAAGAAAGTATACAAGACATTTACGGAAGTTGAAAGACTTATTTCTACCAAGTACGGTCCTGAAAGACACTGATCTAAGGTCACCCTCCTATACAACATAAGCAGACTGTGGTTTGTGTGTCAAAATTTAGGGACAGATGCTGGTGTTGGTGCAAACTGTGGCTTTGCAATCCATAAAAAAGAAAAGTTGCAATCCATACTGTCTATAAAGGACCCTGCATTCTGTTATTACTAGCTGTGAGTACACTTATTTTTAATCTGATGATTCACACAATAATATTTAGTCTAGTCTTTTGTTCATGTCCACTTGCCTGCCACTTGCCATTTGGAATCATGTAAAATCTACTGTTTTGCCTTGGACTGCAGCAATGTGAAAGTAGCAAATTAAAGTATTTTGTTAAGCTAGGTTTACAGAGAAACTTCTTTTGTGTTGTTTTTGGTTGGTTTGGTCCCTCCTAGGCTAGAAGACATCAAAGCAAAGCTCTTCTAATGAAGAAGTGGGTCACAAATTTCTTTTTCCATTTAAAGTGGTGTTCCAAATCTGAAGATACTTTACTTTGATACTTACTTTATTAATAAAGACAATTTAACTCTTTACTATTTACATCTACTGCACTAATGGAAAAACCTACGTTTTTGCTGGCGTGCAGTAGTAAAGGTTAATCATTTTCTAAGCCAACCAACAAACAACATAATAAATAATTAATTATCATTTATCAAGCTAGGCATACATCGTTTTGATTTTTGCTAACTAGTGAAATACAACCATTGCAAACTTTCGGTCCATCCGTTCTCCATACTGCAAACTTGAATTATACATGAGGTAATTTAAGTTAATTGAGGATATGCACCTTAATACCCAGGAGCATAGTTTAGCATGATGTAGTTATTGTGTATCCTTTTACAAGTACTTATAGAAATAGACTATTTTTGATCACTAATAAAACACTTTTTCTAGAGATCATTGACATGCAAAGTTCGTCTGAAAGCCAGTGTACTGACTCAAAGGAAGATAATCTTCAAATTGTATCTAGTCCCGAAAGACGACTGGATGACGAAGATGATGATGTTCCTGAAGTTCACCTCCTGGTGACTCCTCCAAAAAGAAGCAGGGTTCAGGGCAGAATTCCCAAAAGAAAACATACGAGCAAAAGTTTGTTGACAAGTGGCTTCAGTTACCAATGTGTAAAAATTGGATAGAGAAAAGAGTGTCAAACAAGTCAAAGAAAAAGACTTATATACCATACTGTAAGTTCTGTTTAAAGTATGTGTATTGTGGGAAATCAGAGTTGACGAAGCATACACTGACCAAGCAGCATATAAAAGCAAGCAGTGAAATCGAGACGAAGTCTGGCAGCATTGAAAAACTTCTGACTGTAGGCAGTCATTCCAAAGAAATTGAACAGCGCATCTGCATATTTTTGGCAGAACATAATCTGCCATTACGTCTTGCAGACAGCTTGATTCCTCTCCTCAGAAAATTATTTCCCAAAGACCAGGCCCTGACAGGGATCACATTGGGTAAACAGAAAGCTACAAATATTTTGCGACATAATTTTTCGTTGGTGCTACAGAACCAGTTAGTCGAGTTGCTCAAAACCACTTTTTTCTCTGTGATAATTGACGAAATCACTGATCGCACTATTGATAAACAGCTAGCTATCATGGTTGTATTTTTCAGCGAGAAAGATCAAAAACTTCATGTCGAAATATTGGATATGGTTAAGTGTAGTGATGGAATTTCTGAGGGCCTGACTAACCGCATCAAGTAAGTCATTGAAGAAAACTCGATTCCCTGGCAAAATATTGTTGAATTTTGTGCAGATACAACTAACGTCATGTTTGGAGCCAACAGATCTGCTTCAACCCTTATGGAAGCCATGGTACCACACATCTTGAATGTGAAATGCTCATGCCATCTTATTCACTTATGCTCGTCATATGCATGCTTGTCACCTCCCAAGACACTCGAAGACTTGGCGCGAAATATCTATGCCCTCTTTTCCAGAAGCGCTTCCAGACGAGAGAAGTTCGCCGAATTTCAGGAATTCTTCCGATGCGAAGCACACCGAATTCTTGCTCCGGGACAGACCCGTTGGTTATCCCTTCAGGCCTGTGTGAAGATGCTTATTGAGCGACTAGTTGCTCTTATTCAGTATTTCGTAGAAATCACGTTTGAAGACCCAACTGCAACAAATGACCTTATCTTGTCGACATTACAAAGCAAGTTGACAAAGCCATACCTTGAATTCATGGACTACTCTCTTGGCCTCTCCAACGAATTCAATGCAGTTTTTCAATTTACCAGTCGTGTCGAAACTACTATATAGTCCTGATCAAGCAAATCAAAGACCGGTTCAAGTTTGAAGACGAAATTTATGACATTTTGGCTTTAGTTGAACCAAGGAATGCAAGAAATTTGAACCCAAGATCTCTAAGGCCACTATTTGTGAGATTTCCTGTTCTAACAGAAAAGTGTTCCCTCCAGAAAACGAACGTAGAATGGAGGTCACAGGCAATGACTGATGTCACTGAGCTTCATTTGGGAGATGCCCAAGTTGGAGACCTGTCAGTTGAACAATACTTGGTCTGAAGACTAGCAGTGGTGAAATCAAGTACCCGGAACTGCGGAAGTGCATTTCGCTGATATTCTCGTTACCTTTTAGCAACGTTCCAGCTGAACGTTTGTTCAGCCTCCTGAAATTGATCAAAACAGACATGAGAAATAGTCTCGAAAACGTCACCCTAGTCTCACTGATCCGAGTCAATTACTGGTTGAAAAACGAAGGTAAAACGAAGAAATCAACTGTCAGTATACCGAAAGCTGTCGCTGGCTTCAAGACGAAGGCAAACGCTACGTGCGATGAAGTGCTGGAGATGACACTTGTTTGAACTTTTTTATGTATTCTCGTTAGTGTAAAGATGTTATCATTATCTGAAGTAAAAAGATCTCAGTTTGAACTTTTGTATGTATTCTCGTTAGTGTAAAAGATGTTATATGTTATCATTATCTGAAGTAAAAAGATCTCATGTAAATTCTGTGGAAATCTAGGGCAAACTATCCTTTTTTCTAGGGAGAAAAATAGGGAGAAATGAGACATAAACACGAGGACTTCTAGGGAAAATTGGTATGAAAATAGGGAAAACTGAAATCGGAAAGTGGAAGCACTGGTCCCGGTTTTGCTACTTTAGGTACTTCCAGGTAGGCTAGGACGGTGACATTTGGCAGGTATATCAGGGGCCGGACCAGATTAAATTAGAAATAGTCATTTTCCCGATTTGACCTTCTGGGGGAGAATGGGGGGCTGGTTAATTCGGAAAAAATAGAAAAAATGAAGCATTTTTAACTTACGAACAGTTGATCAGATCTTAATGAAATTTGATGCTTGGAATGGTATCGTGTCTCAGAGCTCTTATTTTAAATCCTGACCGGATCTGGTGACATTGGGGGGAGTTGGGAGGGTGAAACCTAAAATCTTGGAAAACACTTAAGAGTGGAGGGATCGGGATGAAACTTGGTGGGAAAAATAAGCACACGTCCTAGATACATGATTGACATAACCGGAACGGATCCGCTCTCTTTGGGGTAGTTGGGGGGGGGGGGGGGTAATTCTTAAAAATTATAAAAAATTAGGTATTTTTAACTTACGAACGGGTGATTGGATCTCAATGAAATTTGATGTTTAGAAGGATATATGTGTCTCAAAGCTCTTATTATAAATCCCGACCGGATCTGGTAACATTGGGGGGAGTTTGGGGGGACCTAAAATCATGGAAAACGCTTAGAGTGGAGGGATCGAGATGAAACTTGGTGGGAAAAATAATCAGAAGTCTTGGATACGTGATTGACATAATTGGAACGGATCCGATCTATTGGGGGGGGGGGTAATTCTGAAAAATTAGAAAAAATGACGTATTTTTAACTTACGAAGGAGTGATCGGATCTTCATGAAACTTCATATTTAGAAGGACCTCGTAACTCAGATCTCTTATTTCAAATCTTAACCGAATCCAGCGTCATTGGGGGACAGTTTGGGGGGGGGACGAAAATCTTAGAAAATACCTAAAGCGGAGAGATCAGGATGAAACTGGATGGGAAGAATAAAAACAAGTCTAAGATACGTGACATACATAACCGGAACGGATCCGCTCTCTTTGGTGGAGTTGGGGGGTGGGGGGTAATTTGGAAAAATGAGGTGTTTGTAGCTTATGAACGGGTGACCAGATCTTAATGATATTTGATATTTAGAAGGATCTTGTGCTTCAAAGCTCTTATTTCAAATTCTGAACAGATCCTGTGACATTGGGGGGAGTTGGAGAGGGAAGCCAGAATTCTTAGAAAACGTGAAAATTGGGGTATTTTTATCTTACGAATAGGTGATCGGATCTTAATGAAACTAGATATATAGAAGGATCTTTTGTCTCAGATGAATTGAATCCGGGGACATGGGGGTTGGAGGAGGGAAACAGAAATCTTAAAAAACGCTAATAGTGGAGAGATCGGGATGAAACTTGATGGGAAGAATAAGCACAAATTCTAGATACGTGATTGACATAATTGGAACGGATCCGTTCTCTTTGGAGGAGCTGGGGGGTGTTAATTTCGAAGAATTAGAAAAATTAAGGTATTTTTAACTTAAGAATGGGTGACTGGATCTTAGTGAAATTTGATATTTAGAAGTAATTCATGCCTCAGAGCTCTTATTTCAAATCCCGACCAGATCTGTTCACATTTGGGGGAGTTGGAGGGGGAAATCGGAAATCTTGGAAAACGCTTAGAGCGGAGGAATCGGGATGAAGTTTGGTGGATAGAATAAGAAAATGTCGTAGATATGTGATTGCCGTAACCGTACTGGATTCACTCTCTGGGGGAGTTGGGGGGAGGGGCTCAGTGCTTTGGCGAGTTTGGTGCTTCTGGACGTGCTAAGACGATGAAAATTTATAGGCGTGTCAGGGAGTTGCACAAATTGACTAGATAAAGTCGTTTTCCCAGATTCGACCATCTGGGGGGCTAAAGGGAGACGAAAAATTAGAAAAAATGAGGTATTTATAACTTAAGAGTGGGTGATCAGATCTTAATGAATTTTGATATTTAGAAGGACATCGTGACTCAGAGCTCTTATTTTAAATTCCGACCGACATTAAGCCTCTGATTTTCCTTTTAAATCAATCTATTGATTCTTAGAATTTTGTTAGAGCTCATACCATATGAGCTCTGCGCTCTTAGCTCTTCTTGCCTCGTCGAAAGTGCCATATGAGCTCTTAGCTCTTGTTCTTAACTGCAACTGCTTTTAATTTGTGATTTATGCTTTTCAGGTTTGTTTTCGTCTTAGGGATTTTTTTCATAGTGTCCGCACTACTTTCCTTTTCAAAATCGCGAAAATTCAAACGCGGTGAAACATGTGACTTCAAGTCACATGATCCTGAAGTCTGGTGGTCAAGAGCTAGTGTCCTCACCATCTTATTTTTAGAAGCTCTTGTTAGATGGGAAGAATTCCGACGGCACTCTCAAATTCTTTGAACTATCAAACTTTATGTTGAACTTATGCGCGTTACCTCACTCAAATGCTGGTGCCGAAAGACAGTTTTCTCAACTAATAAACATTAAAACTAAGTTGCGAAATCGGTTGGAAGTGAAAACTGTGGATTCCCTCATGCATGTAAAGCAGATAGTTAGTCGTAGTGCTGCGTCGGTGGATCGGTGGCAGATTCTGCCAATATTACTTAACAACTTTTCGAGGTGGTACTGCAAGGCTGACGACAAGGATGAGCAAATAGAGAGTGAACCTGAACCTGACCTATTTGACTGACCAATCAGAAAACCAAATAACTGAAATCAGATTGCAGTAGCCGAAGTTTTTTTCTCCAAAATGATTAACCACTAGAAATTGATTTTTTTTTTTTCAAAAACGAAAGCTGAAGCTTTGAACAGATTTCTTGTACAGGAATTTTGCATTAAAGTTTCCCTTCATACTCTCACATTCTTGTAATTTTCTCCTTTCTTTCCTGAAAAACTTGGCCTTTTCTGAACCCAGGGTGTGGCTGGACCTCTGTATAACGCTTCTGAATTGGAATCCGATTCATTCTGTATCTGCTCACTTTTCGTAAGCCTCTATAACATGGAATGCACCGCATGTGAAATCCAGCACAGTCTTTCTTTTATAAAAGCCTCTTCATGCTGTCTAGGTTTTTCGGTTCGGTCCATCTCGAGCCACGAAGATGGCAAAGGCCTTGCGCAAAATATTTTGGATTTGCTTAGACATTTGTTGTGCACCATTCTGATTTTTGTGAAAAGGATTCCGATTAAATAAGCCTTTCCGTTGTCTTTTACAGACGCCGTCGACCTCTTCTCAGAAGAAAGAGAGAAACAGATTTTCCGAAAGAGAAAGGAGAGAAACTCTTCTCAGAGTGGGAAGAAAGATATGGATTTTCCTCGAAAAACCATATCTATTCTTGACACCAAAAACCCTTTTTCTTTGGTTTTCTGTGCTTTTTCTTTTTTATTTCAACATTTGATTGAGCACATGTGATATTTGTCTTGTCACTATTTGCAAAGAATTTGACATTTCTTTGTTTTTTGAAGAATAAATTAGCTTTATACAGAACAAGTGATATTTGTCTTGTCATTATTTCTCTCCTTATCAAGTTTGATCTTTTAGTTAATTGATCTCATGAATACATTAATGTTTGGATGAAATAACGCTATGGTTGTGTATTTTTGCGAGAGCAGCGTCACCAAACGCGTTGGTGAAAGCCAGGTGAAAAGGATGTGAAGCACGTTCCAAGCAAAGCGCGTTTCACTCGCTTTTCGATGTCAGTGTGCGGGAAATGGTCGATAAAATTTTGAAGAAAATCTGATATGTTACTGAAGGTAAAGGGGGAGCGAGGGCAATTAAGCCGTGTCGGCAGTGACACACATCGTATCTGTGGTCTGTTGGTGCAAATCTTTTAAGCCCTGTCTTCATTATGGCGTTTTCTGGCCGAGAAGGCTGGGGCGGTTCATAGTAAAGACAGGTTTTATCGTCGTTTTCGTTTTCTTGCCGTACAGAGTAGACATTTTGGCTGAAAACGGAAAAACTAAACAACACATTTTGTCATTCATCTTAGTTGTACTTCAACTTTTCTTTACGTTCCTGTAACACCACAAACGCAGCACAAATGATTCAGAATCTTCTACAGTTCCTGAAATAAAACTGCGCTTTCAAATTTTTGGCCAAAAAACGACGAAAATGAAAACTGTCGTCCAAAAAGCGGCAAATCCGGCTCTGGTGCCGAAAAACGCCATAATAAAAACAGGGCTTTACTGAGTTTTCGGAAGAAGAATAACTAGTACAACCGAAGGCTTGAGAGAACCCGAGAAATTGTACTGAATTCTTTTTTTTCTTCACGTATTAGGCGATTTGAGGTTTTACATGGGATTTCACTTATTTGAAGAACCGCTTTACTTTTACTTGAAAAAGAAGAACGAAAATCTGGCCCTGGAGTTGCGAGAAAACCATTTAAAGCCTTTTTTTGTCAACTTTTAAAGTATATTGGCGAATTTTCTAGGAAGACACTAAAAGTGTCCCTTTTTTGCTGAATTTGACACTTTTGTCCCAAAAAGTTTTGGCAACCCTGTCAGCATATACTAATATTGCTTCCCAATCGAAATCAATGGGTGCAATCTGCAGGACTGCTATCGACTACCTGAGTTGTAAAGTGTAACAGTTTATCGGCTATCCTCATCAATTTTTTTTCTGAGAAACAATTTGCTAAGCATGTAGCACTTGGAAAATTTACCCCTTTTCTGTTGAAACCACACAAAAAAGTTGAAACCTGTCGATTGTTACATCAAATTCTGAGACGTTTCAATTTACTATTACATTGTTGAATGTTTTTAGTTAATAAAGGAATGTTTAGTCATCAAGGATTCACCTATCCGCACTGGCTTATTGAAAAAGAGGCATTCGGGAACATATCAAATGTTCAAAATTTAAAGCAATATATTAAGAAATAATATGAAAAAAACTTCGTTTTCTTGAAGAGTTAAAGAGGCTGCGTCCCAAAGTCGAACCTTAAAACGTACAGGAATTAGGAGAGGCAGTAGGGGGGCTGCCGCCCCCAAACCCCCCGCTTTTAAAGACTCTTTTGTACAGGTTTTTTGTTGTGGGGGGACTTCATTGTTACTAATTACTAGTTTCGGCGCAATGGTTCTCCTGTCCTCTTGTGTTTAACATTTTTTGAAGTTATTCCATTATTCATTCATTTCAATTTTTTGTTAATTAAAAGAGGGCCTTTCCGAAGCCAAGAGCGGGGGGTTAGGGGGGCGGCAGCCCCCACAACAAAAAACCTGTACAAAAGAGTCTTTAAAAGCTGGGGGTTTGGGGGGCGGCAGCCCCCCTACTGCCTCTCCTAATTCCTGTACATTTTAAGGTTCGACTTTGGGACGCAGCCTCTTTAACTCTTTAAGAAAACGAAGTTTTTTTCATATTATTTCTGTACGTTTTTCTACAATCCATGGTGGATGTAATTTAATAATAATTTTCCATGTTTATTTTCTCGCTTTCTGTATCAATAAATTCAAACTGACAAAATTATCTAATTTTGATAATTTTAATAGTTTAGCAGCTTAATTAAAAATTTAGCAGCTAGTGGTTTTTACCCACCCGCCTCCGGTTTATGGGCCCAGCGCGCTTCCGCTGCGCCAAGCTGCTGTTATGCTTGTTATCAAACAAGTTATTACAATAGAAAATTTCACCAACGGCTTCAATTAGGAAATCAATTTAAATGGTTCTTTCAACTTGCCTCCATCAAGCCTTACCCCGCTTCAGTATAAATTCTTGTGAACATTCCAGTATGTAATTCTGATCACATGTTTCCATGTTTATTTTCTCCCTTTCTGTATCAATAAATTCAAACTGACAAAATTACCTAATTTTACAAATTTTAAAAAGTTAGCCGCTAGCGGTTTCGATCCACCGACCTCTGGTTTGTGGGCCCAGCACTCTTCCGCTTCGCAAAGCCGCTGTTAGGGTAAGAATTTTTCAAACAAGTGATGTTATTATAAGAGAAAATTTTACCTTCAATGGGGAAATGGGGTTTTTCTAAGCTAGAAAATCGGGGGGTTAAGATTTTCCTACGAAACTTTCAAGGGCACTTACTTGGAGAATTCCGCGTCGAATGAGTCTTCGTACACCCAGATCCGATGTCGGCTGTGACCTGTAGGCGTGGCAGAAAACAAAACAAAAGGAGAACATGAACAATAAGTGGCTATGCGTGGTTTCTGGAAAACAGGGAAGGAGTTATCGGATCGAGCTGAAATTTCGCGGATAAGCTCCTGGGCCCTAGGGGACCTTAAGTTGTGAATTTCAGCGCGATCGGACAACGTTAAAGGGGGGCTGGGGTTTGGTGGTCGAAACTTTCGGCCAGATTTTCCCCATGAAGGAAAAGTCGGAGGGGGCTGAAATCTGGCAGGTTTCTTAGTTGGAGTATCAATCTTTACTGTTGTTTCTTTGTTGTTTTTCGTTCCGACTATTTTTCAACCAGGGTTGATTCCCGGACTAATTAGCTCGCCTACTCCAGTCCAGAAACCGGTTTGGAGTTAACATGATCAAGTTGCATCCACTTTTCAAGCAACCGTGAGCTATGCAGTGAGTCATCAGGTCAGGTTGATTCGCGATTTATTTATGCCGGTAGTTAGTACTGTGTTACATTAAAGCGAGGAAAATATTAGAAACTGAGGAGGTCTTTTGTTGTATACGTTGATACGATACGCGGTTAGTAAATAGGCTACTTCAAGAACTGAATTTCGTAGCTTTTCCTTCCTGTTTTACTGACAGAATATTATACGCAGTTACACGGTTTCTTTAATACCTGAAAGAAGTATGACAGTCTTAGAATGGCGGAGTGCAACCACATAGTAGAAGTTAGAAATCTGATTTTAGCCAGTTGTTTGATTTTATTCATGCCACTTGATTTTAACCATACCGGCAGAAATCACCTTTAGTGGGTATTAAACGGCTGGTATTTTAGCTGGTAGTTGCTTCTCCAGAAGGGTCAAAGTCGGTATTCGACAATGGAAACAGAGAAAGATATTTAACAAAGACACAAAGAAAGACATTGCTTAGCCTAGCAAGTGATAATTTCTACATTGAGGGTTTCGCCTGTGCTTTAACTTTCCAGGATTTATCCTAATATTCAGGATTTTTGGACCTTGGTAGAATTTTTTTAGATTTTTGAAAATACAGAATGCCGTTTACAGCGAGAATTAGGAATTTAGTACGAAATGTAGCCATAATTGAAGCTCTATTTTAATTCTTCGTCCATTTTTAACTGTACGCCTAAAATACCGCAGAAAAATCTGATAATCTGTGAATTGCCTGGACTATTTTACTTGAAATAGCTATAGTAGGAGGGCAGTAAACAAAATACCGATGCTTACTTTTATTTTATTTTTAGCTATGCTTTGTGTCAAGGTTGTATAAGAGAGAAAGGTTGTACCAATTTTGTTTTCATCTGCTTAGTGCTTATCATAAGTATGGCTTACAAATCATATGAGGCCTAGAAGCTATTTTCTATGTAGTGCCAACTATTAGTCTATTTGTTGCATTTCATAAAGTGGACAGTATCATTAACTGATGTTTGAATTCATGAAGTTTTTCGATTTTCATGGGTAATTTTCTGGTAAAAAAGAAGGAAGTATATCCTTTCAAATACCTAAGTCGCACAACACAGGTTATCAAAGTTCTATAAAAGTGGAGTTTCAACAGGATTTTTGGACTTCTTGAGCAAGATTTTTCAGGATCTGGCAAGATTTTTAAAGAGAAACAAGCGGAAGCACTGGATTTCGCTTCAACTTGCTTTGATAAAGTAAATAAAAATCGAAATCTTTGTTAATATTTGAGTTGTTAAACGAATGTAATTAAAAGATTCGGTCGCTCTGCGCGCTGAAAAAATTCTAGCCAAGATACAAAACAATTAAATCAAGGTGTCTAGGTAGCTGTCAAAGACCCTAATCACGCTAACAATCGAGCTGCAGGAGCGTTGGCTAATCCACTTCTGAGAATCCATTTTGAATTTGAAAGCTATGTTCTGGAATTATTCAATGATTTTAACACACTCTTCTATAGTGAAAAGCCGCTCTTCCATCATATAAAACCAGAAGTGGAGCTGCTGATCCATATATTGGCAATGAAGTTTATGAAAGCAGCCTACGTCAGAGGGACGTCTGCGTTAGAGTTGGACCCTGGAAAATGTCAGGTAATACCTTGCTTTGGAAGAGGTATATCTTTGGATGCTCGCCGATAAATCTCTGGAGAAGTTGCAGTCAGACCGACGCTGGTCTGAGTAGCTATAGATCGTGATCTATCACGATAAAAGGATAATGTTTACTGAGTTTGCTTAGTTGCCTAATTATTCAGACAACGGGCTGATTCGTGTACCACTCAACAGAGTATTGTATGCTTGAGCTGTACGATCAGATAGAAAGTCTAGTCTAGAGACTGAAAAACGAGCATTACGAGATATACTCTAGTCCAAATGAAGCGAAGGCGTCACTGACACACTTTGTTTCATGAAGTTGTGTTCTTTTTCACAATGAGATAGTTGTGGTGGTCATTTAGCAATTCACAGGCAACGAGATACTCGGCGACATTCTGGACTATATGAAAAATATCCATGAACTGGTAAACATCCGTCGTACAACTATTTTGGTATCTTCGTGGGGGGGGGGTCATTAGTTACATTAAAAATGCAAAAAGGGTGAAACAAGATACGAACTCGGAAGACAACTCTGGGTAAGAACGCACTTACTGATTCGTAATTCAGCTTGACAATATTTTAGGTGAAATTCAAGAGCCCAGCGCATCATTTGTCCAGGCTTCTTATCTATCCCCGTTCACACCACCTTTTTCAAGGGGTGAATAAATAGAATTTTCAGCTTCTTTTTCTCGTTTGACTGCCCACGGATCTGGTGGAATCCTTTCTGAGGACAGCATTGAAATCCAGGAAGTGTTTCAACTGAGCACACTGTTCTGCTTGTAACAACTGCTTACCATGAGACTTCTGTTTGGACACATTTTTGTTATGGATTTGTAGGATTGTTTAACGGGAATTTTGACGGATTTTTCGTTTCAGTCGTCGGAATTTTACGGATTTTTGGTCAACCAGAACGGAAAATTTGCCATCATTAAGTGGAAACACACTGCTTCAAACAAGTGTCATATTAATTTTTGAAATGCTGATTTGATTGGAGGTTAAAACCCTGATCTTCCTCAATCAGCAATCAGCATACACTAACATTGCTTCTCCGTTTAAAATAATGGGTGAAATCTGCAGGATTGCTATTAATTACCTGAGTCGCAATTCAACCACAACCGCTTTGAGGTGGCAGTCGGGTGAAAAAGCTGTGTTTTACAGTACAATTTGTTTTTCTCAAATAGGTATCAAAGACGCAAATACAAAAGTTAATACACTTTCTAATGATAGTATTTTAAGAGTTTCACTGATCGCGGCAATTCACGTTTGCTCGCTCAAAAAAGAAAAATCGTTAGTATAATTTTGATCGGTCACCATATTCCTCCCGCCCAAAGGAAAATAGGTAGGGACACGCTTACCAAAAATTTCAAATACCCAAAACAAATTTCAAATTTTGCTTCTTGACCGATTTACCCCTCCTTCAGTAAGCCTGGATCCAGCACTTCGAGTTTTTCCAGCTAAATTGACTTAAAAATTTGGGTAGAATTAAAGCATTGCTGATGCTTAGAGACCTGAGGACTAGGTGTGTAAAGAATATATCTGATTCCAGGCAAACCTATTGGGTTTGCAATGACTTTGAGGTCGTTTTTTGCATTTCAAAAGTCACTATTTTATCTTTTTGAAGAATGGGATGGAATAATTGAAAATGAAATTGCTAACAATAAAAATCGTTACTATGATCAAGACCAGTTCTTATGCACTTGGTATTTACCATGTGACATATAGTAATCGCAATTTCTGTCTGTCTGTCTGTCTTTCTGTCTGTCTGTCTGTCGGTCCGGGTTTTGCTAGTTTGGGCACTTCTAGATAAGCTAGGACGATGAAAGTTGGCAGGCGTATCAGGGACCAGACTTGATAAAATTTTAATTAGTTATTTCCTTGAGTCAACCATCTTGGGGGGAGTGGAGGGATGGATAACTTGGAAAAATTAGAAAAAATTAGGTATTTTTAACTAACAAACGGGTGATCAGATCTTAATTAAATCTGATATTTAGAAGTATCTATTATCTCAGAACTCTTATTCTAAATCCCGACTGTATCTCTTGAGACTGTGGGGAGGTGGAAGGGAAAACTGGAAATATTGGGAAACACTTAAGAGTGGAGAGATTGGGATAAAACTTGGTGAGAAGAATAAACACAAGTACTAGATACGTGATTGATGCAATTGGAACGGGTCCAATCTCTTTGAGGGAGTGGGGAGGGTTTAATTGGGAAAAATTAGAATTAAATGAAGTATTTTTAATTTACAAACGGGTGATAGGACCTTCATGAAACTTGATATTTAAAACTACCTTGTAACTCAGAGCTCCTGTTTTAAATTCCGACGGGATCCGGCGACATTGGGGAGTTGGAGGGGGAAACCAGAAATCTTGGAAAACACTCAGTTTTGAGAGATCAGGAAGAAACTTGGTGAGAAGAATAAGAACAAGTCGTGATAAGCACAATACGTGATTTTTACAACCGAACCGGGTCTTTTCTCTTTGGGGGAGTTGGAGGGGGGAGACTTAATTCGGTAATTCGGGAAATTAGAAAAAATAGGGGATTTTTAATATATGAACAGGTGATTGGATGTTATTGAAATTTTAATATTTAGAAGGACCTTTTGTCTCAGAGATCTCATTTTAAATCCCAAGCGGATCCAATGACATTGGGGGGAGTTGGAGCAGGAAAACGGAAATCTTGGAAAACGCTTCGAGTGGGTAAATCGGAATGAAACTTGGTGGGAAGAATAATTACAAGTCTTGGATGCGTGATTGACATAACTGGACCGGATTCATGATTGACATAACTGGACTGGATCCATTCTCCTCGGGGGTATTTGGAAGGGGAGGGGGGTAAATTGGAACAAATAGAAAAAATTAGGTATTTTTAACTTATGAACCGGTAATCGGATCTTAATGAAATTTGATAGTTAAAAAAACCTCGTGTCTCAGATTTTTATTTTAAATCCTGACCGGATCCGGTGACATTAGGGGATGTTGGAGAGGGAGACCGGAAATCTTGGAAAACACTTAGACTGGAAAGATCGGGATGAAACTTGGTGGAAAGAATAAGTACAAGTCCTAGATACACGATTTACATAAACGATCCAGATCTGCTGTCTCTGGGGGATTCAAGGGGGGCAGATTTCGAGTGCTTTGGCGAGTTTGGTGCTTCTGGACGGGCTAGGACAATAACAATTGGTAGGCGTGTCAGGTACATTCAAAAGTTGACTTGATAACAGTCGTTTCCCGATTCAACCATCTGGTGGGGGGATTGGAGAGAGGGGAAATCTTGAGAATGAGGGTAGGTTAATCTTATGAATGGGTGATCAGATCTTAATGAAACTTGATATATAGAAATATCTTTTGTCTCAGATGCTCCATTTTCAATTCAGATCGGGTCGAAGGACATAGGAGGGGGAGTGAAGGGGGGATTAGAGTGGAGAGATCGGGATGAAACTTGAGGGGAATATTAGCCACAAGTTCTATATCCGTGATTGACATAAGTGGACAGGATTCGATCTCTTTGGGGGAGTTTGAGAGATTTCTAGTGCTTTGGCGAGTTTAGTGCCTCTTGACTTGCTAGGACAATGAAATCGATAACTCTAGTACCAAGTCTAATTTTAGGTTCCGACCTCGTCACAAGTGCCATATGAGCTCTTGCTCGTTAATGAGAATCATTTTATTAAAAGTGATAAAAACATTAGAAAGAACCATTCAGATGGAGAGAAACAGGTCAACTGGAATCGGTCAACTGGAAACACAGAAACAGGTCAACTGAAATATTTTTTTTTAGGTTTCACTGATCGCAGCAATACACGTTTGCTGACTCAAAAAAAAAGAAATCTTCAGCAGGATTTGCCTAAGAGTGACAAGCTTGCCTAAAATTTCAAATACCCAAGGCAAATTTCAGATTTTGCTTCTTGACCAATTTACCCCTCCTTCAGAAGGCCTGGATCCAGAAGTTCGAGTTTTTACGGCTAAAATGACTGGAATTTGCATGATAATAAAACTTTGCCGATGTTTGAAGACCTGAGGACTAGGCTTGAAAAGAACCCATATGATTCCATGCAAACCTACTGGGTTTGCGGTGACTTTGATTTTATTTTTTTATTTTAAAAGCCGGTACTTTATCTTTTTGAAGAATGGGATTGAAAAACAGAAAATGAATATTCTAACAATAAAAATCATTACTATGATCAAGACCATTTTTAATGAGAATCATCGTATTAAAAGAAATAAAAATGTTAGAGAGAACCATCCAGATGGACAGAAACAGGTCAATTGGAATTGGACATCCCGTCTTGAGATTGGCTAATGATTACATCTGTGCAGCACTGTGCAGAATATTTTAGGTCATAGCAATGCACTCTTTTGAAGTCACATTGATCTTTACTTTAAGGACCCACTTAACAAGTCCTGGCTCTAACTCCACCTTGCCATGGCTAGCTTTTAGTTGGCGATTTTTAATGTCAACAAAAGAGTTATTGAGCTAAGACAATTTTGCCTCTTAGTTTCAGCGTCCCTTAGAACACTGAAATGCCACTCGGCAATGACATTTGACAATGGCAGTGAAAAAAGCACTATGTCATTTTCAGGACGTTTGAAAACATGACTCCCCATGTAGAAGATTTAATTGTAAGACTATGGCGTTAATATACCACTATCTCCAATTTGTTTGCAAGATTTACTCCTTCAGGTGAAGTTAAATCTTTACTCTAAAATTTGACTCTTTGCCACAATTCTACTTTTTAAAGCAATTGAAAACTTTAGCGTAAAGAGCGAGGGATTGCGGAGGGGACAACTCATTTCATATACGGAGAAATTTCTGTTCGTTTTAAGTTTCAATGTTGCTCCTTACTTTTAGTTAAAAAAAATAATTTTATTATTTAATTGTTTACAAGGCTGACAACTTAAGCTAATTCTAACTTTCTTAAATGATCAAATTAAGAAGTATTTTTAACCATTTTCTTTCATAAAAAACTTAAATTTTATTTCTATTTAAAGAAAATTCTGAGCAATGCCCTTCTTCCCCAAAAAGGGAAAAGGCATGCGATGATGATGCAACCACCTCCGCCCTACAAAGCAAATATTATACCCTTCTTTGGTCCCCCCACAAATTCGGGAGAATGCGGCCACTTTTGCTCTACAAGGCCATGATGCAGGCCCTTCAAAAGAGGATCCCAGCATGCAAGATGGAGTTGCAAGCCCTAGTGCAATTAAAGTCACTGAAACTCTGGGATATTTTTAGCAAAGCTTAATGTTTTAGAGATAAAAAACTTAATATTTGTTAGGCATGGAGAAATAGCTAGGATGTTGGGAACCTTGTTCTCGACCCCTGGAGGTATGTTTAATGGTATTTCCCATCCTAAAAAAAAATTTCTCTTTAGTTTAATAAAGGAAAAAACCAGGACCCTCTTAAGGGTTTTGAGGAGCTTTGAGGAGTCCCAAGCCTCCAAAAAAATAGGCATTTCACCGGACTTTACGGTAGAAAACTTATTTCATTTTGGTATGGTGATTCCATTTTTCTAGAGAATAACTCTGTGTTGTTAAAACAATATTTTTTTTTTCAGATGATCCTAGAGATATTTTTCTTGACTATTCTTTCTGGGGGTATTTTTCCTGCTTTCTGGGGATAACTTGAAATATTGCCTCTTGTTATTTATCAAGAAAACTTTCCTATATGAACAGCATTTTAGAAGCGTTTCACTGTTGAAGGAAGGCCATATCTCTGCCTATGTATGTATGTATGTATATATTTATTTCCCATCAAAAGAAACAGGTGGAGTATAAGATAAAAAAGCAAAAAACACACTACAAAACAATACACAAACACAAGAAAAATAAAGAACAAATTGATATCTAACTATAATATATATTATAGAAGGGGATTTAAGAAACCCTCCTAACTATAAGAAGGGGATTTGAGGACCCTAATCCTAAGATTAATAATATATAATTTTTCAGTCTAATTTATATTTTTTTTTCATGGTAATAATATATTTCCTTTCAGGATATTATCATAAATATTTCAAGAGAATAACAATTTATTCTTTTTTTCAGCCCACCAATGATGTTCCAGCATGGATCAAGCAACTATTCATCGATTTCTTTGGCGAGGATGAAGCACCTGTGGAAGCCTACACCCTCAACAGAAGTTTTTTAAGACTCATAATTTCAATGGGAAGACTTTGCAAAAACTGAAACGTACAGGAGGCAACTTGCCCCATGTATGTAGTTTCTTGCTCTTAAATTCTTAGCTGGTAGAATACCTTCACCAAGACCAACTGCCACTTTGGCTCCAAAATTCACAGACTAATAACATCTTCTATTTTAGCCTAATGTATTCTTTTAGGGGGAAATGAAAAAATTTAAAAGGGCTATTAGCCTCTTATTGTTTTTTAGGTTCGTATACCTATACATTATCATCATCTCAAGGAGCCTACAACCTCTTTGAGGATATTAAAATATTAATAGAGTTGGAGCAGGCCCTATAGGAAAGAGAACGTGAGGTGGATTTTATTTCAGGGATGAATCTAAATAGTGTAACTCCCCCATTTTCGATCAAGTAAAGGTTTTGGGGGATCTCGACTTTGACAAAGACTATGTTTGGGTTAATCAACTACCACCTAGTTAGGTCGAGAAAGTACCCACCCAAAAAAGTAACCGCAATGAGGGGGAGCAGGAAGTGGCACTGGCTCACTCCCTATGTTACCAAAGTTATACCTGGTTGACATTGCCTTGTGCAACGCTTATGTCCTTATGGCTGAGTTTGGAAACCCCTTCAACATCCTTACATGTGGTCGTATTCCAGTTGACCTAATCCACTCCTATGTAAGCAAGATTAGGACCCTTCTCGAAATTCATATTCGGGGGTGGGAGGTAGGGATAGCGTAAAAGCACTCATCGCTTAAAAAATATTTCTCAAATGAAATATCACGTCAAGTATACTCACATTACCTGCAAATGGAAATGCAGACGCTTCACCCGGGCTTGCAAAATTTTGAGGGCTTTTTCTCAGAGTAGGTGGGTTTCTCTTTTAATAGGGTGAAAAATTTGATGAGATGGGAAGCGGTTTAGTGGTTTCGTTGATTGAAAGTTTGGATTTTAATTCAACTAAGTTTAGAGATTAATTTGTTTGACGAGGCGGGAAGGCGAATAAGACTGTAAAATGTCATGTTGATTTGAATGATTGTAGAGGGTACAACGCTTTTCTTTCAATACAGGTTTAGAGTGCTTTAAGTAAGTGGTCCTTGTTCCAGGGCATAAAACTACGGCAAAGGATACTAGTCATACACTTTTGGACAATTTGACTGTTAATGAGAATGGGGAGGGGGCGTAGATTCTTAAAGGAAATTTTAACTGTTTAAAGTGGCTTTATCCTGTAACACTTAAGGGGATAGATATTTTTGAGAGAGCTTATAAATATTTAAAGATTGGTAATACAGTTTTACTACAAGATAGTGAATAGAAGGAGGGTGAACTTAGAAATAAATAGGGGCAATAAATTCTGTGAGGGCTCCGTCCATTTAATCGGTGAAACACTGGCTATGGCTTCTTTATGAGCCTGCCAATGAACCTGATGCGATTGGAAATTTTTTTTTCCAATTCTACATATTACTTGGGTTTCAACTGAGAGTACAAAGAGGTTACTTGCTGCTATTATTCATTGTGTCAGTCTAGATTTCGTACCAAATTAAAATTGAAACATCAGCGTTATGGGTACCAATCTTGGAAACTGTTTCGAGTAACGATGCCATCTTGCATTTCAGGACTTACCGAAATTTGCTTTTGCTGAGCGACAAGGTAGCATTAGGCGTCGAAGAAAAACTCATGGATGTGTGCAATTCAATGAACTCGAATCGTCTTAAAGAACTTGAAGCCATTGCAGTCTCTTATGCCCTTGTGCAATGAGACTCGAGCTACAATGCAATTGGTAAAGGTATTTGAAACAATGGGTGGCAAAGATTGTTTAGGTGCAGATATGGTTGCACTTATTAAAACAGCCAATAAGTCAATTTCACGGCTACACAAAGCAAACTATCCAGTGACTCTATTACCAGAGGATGAGTTAATTATTGAAAAGACAGGAATGTGGTAGGTATGTGAGGGGAAATTTTTTGAGGATAGTGGGGAAACGTTCGTCCGCGACCATGATCATTTAAGTAATCTTATTTTTTGGGGGATGGGAGCAACTTTTATGGACAGGCACACAAACCTTGAAATTTAAATTTTAAGCAACAATACTTTCTACCGGTTTACATGAATAGTTCCAACAATGATTTTAAAATCATATTACCAGCGTTGGCGCATTTGCAAAAAGGTGAAGTTGCAAATATTGCATGGGTAGATGGATCTTTTTCATATAATATCATACCCAAATTGTCCGAGAAGTTGCTTCTCTTACAATTCAAATGGAAAACAGTTGAAAATAATAACAATAAATAATATTTTTTTTATTTAGTTAAGACAATTAATTGAAGTAAAAAAAGCGACGATTTTAAAAGTTTTCCCCTCCTTAAACGTCGCTTTCCAGAGGATTAAATGTATCATTTATTAACGACTAAGGGCAAAAACCTGTATGAGAACTACAGCTCCACCTCGAGGCCAAGAAAGGAAAAATTGCCACCCATCGAAGTATTTTATGATTCACTTCACGATCGTCAATGCACCACTGCCAACTATCGATTTACTATAAAAGTTTGGGTCAAAGGAGGATCTAAAAATGAGTTGGATTATTGTAAAATATACCAGGCAAGTGATGTATTGATGTTTTTGGATATAGTCTGTAATAACACGGAAAAACTTTACGAGCAAAATTGGGCTGGATTTGGATTTTTATTTGTCAATTCTTATCTGGTCTTGGATTTAATTCTTAAAATCTTTAAAGAAGAGATAGGTATGATCACTGACGTAGATCAGACTTATTTGTAGAGGGGTCAATGAGGGAAGTATATGTTTTCCACGGGGATCGTATACTTGAAACTGATATAATTGGGAAACGCCCTGGTGTAAAACCGAATGCAGTTCTTCTGAATATGAATTCCCTTTATCTATAGAAATGTCTCACTACTATTTGCCATGTAGGAATCACAAATGGCTGGATAATCCTTGTTATCCAAGTTTCAACACATTTTCACTATTAAGTGTATTACGGAGACACTGTTTCACTCCTGTTAAAAGTTAAAGCAGACAACCTGTTGGACAATTTTTGAACTTGTTAGATAAATTTATAAACTTGTATATGATTAAGGCTTAATAATTATTTATGGATTGTGGCTGTGAGTTAGTATTCAGCACTACTATCATCTGAGTCGTGCATTGAAATATTCAGATTATTTGCAAATCAGTGGATTACTTGCCCCACTCAAAGATAAGTTATTATTTATTCTCATTGCATTCATTTAGCCAGTGTGGATCATTTCATAATTGTGCTTATTGAGAACTTCTCTGTGGATATACCTTTTTCATTTAATTGTTTTTGGACTGATGCCGAGCCGTGAGTGAAATTTGCTTATCATGGACAATTGGAATACCAGTACGCTTTATTATTGCCCAGTTTTGAATTTTGCTCAGCACAATCTCGATGAGGGGTTGGACCATCAGTCTATTATGAAATACGCTAGTGATTTTTTCCCGTATGAAGATGTTCTTGGAGCTAAGAAACTTTTATATAGTAATTTTTTTTCCATATGAGCCTATACCTCGTCGTTCGGGACCCAGTGCTAAGAATAGTTCATTGTCGGACATTATCGCTACTCTTTCTCGCTGCTCTGGAGAAAATATTGATATTCTAGAATTCGTTATCAAATCCCCCTCTGAAGTCCCTAGCATTCCGGCGTCAGCTTATTCTATACTTACCGCCA